>NC_046362.1:25935400-26047900 GCF_011125445.2 Fundulus heteroclitus | reverse complement strand
TGGTTCCTTTTTGGTCCGATGAGCCACGATGAAACACTCGGCTTGAACACCTGCAGAGTTATGTCTCCAGACAAATGACTCTCTGATCTGCACATAGTTTGCTCAGTGATGGAAACATACATTGAAGTAATATGTTGTTCAGGTGAGCTGCGCCAGAGCAGATTTGCTTCACTTTCACACTGAATCATCATTATTTAAGCAATACATATATTTAAATACATATTCTACAATAATATATGCAATCATTGTCTGTTTGTTTGAGGATCTGAATGTGCTCTTTTGTTTTGGTTGTTAAACGTGTTGAAATTCTTAGATCAGTTTACATTGTTTTTAGATTTTTTAAAAGTGGGGATTTGTTTAAAGATTATGTGAAGTCGGTGCCTTACCTGCTGGAGATTACTCTTTTGGGATGTTTACCTTGATTAAACAGAGATTAGCGTGGGGCCCAGACAAAAGTAGACTTATGTATCAGGAACATCATAGTGGTTCGTTTAAACGCTAATTTATAAGCCTTTATGTGACGGCTATCTACTTAGAAGTCTTTAGGTTTTTTATATTTCTGATTTGGAAAAATCTTTCCATGTATAAGTGTTTTTGGATCATACCTATTATGGTATCAAACGTATACTGTATGACCATCTTGAACAAGCAAAATCCTATCATTGATAACGGCGTTGATTTAAACAAGAATAGTCCTTTATCACATGTATCTACTTCATTCTTTTGTGTAGGAAAGTTAAAGAGACTCAGAGTAACAAGTATTGTTCTGTGACTATAGCTGAAAAAAAAACTAACATTCAAAACAATCTACCAAACCCAGGGAGAAAAAAAAAAAACAACCTATCCAGGCTTTAAAAAAGTCTGTCAAGGTTCATGCAAGGACGTTTTGTAACAAGTCTATTCGGCGTGTAATTGATATTCTTTTAGAGGTGACACGAGGGAACACTTACATGTTATTGTTTGGTTAAAGAGAGAAAGAAATAGAGAACGGCAGAGACAGGCACAGAGAGCCCCGTGGGTAATACTTCTCTCTAATCCTCTTTGTGCTTCACCTGGCTGGCATATTAATGATAGAGGAATGACCTAGATTTCTTCTGAAGCATTCTTGGATTCTCACATTACAAAACACAATGAATGAGCCGGCTGAGTTTTATTTTAGCCAGTTCCTTTCAGCGGTGGAGCGGAGAAAGCTTGTGAGACCACTAGTCCCTTTGGTTTATTGGTGTTTTTAAAATATGTTTTCAGCTTGAGAAGCTACATAATGAATGTAATCCATGTTTTCAGAAATAGGCTTGACAAGAACATCCCACAAAAGGTATCTTTGATATTTCCTGTTTCCATCTTCTGAACAAACACGTTGCAATTAGGAAATTGACAAATGCAATTTTTTTTATAACATGTTTCCAGCTAAAGTAACAGTGTTTTGGCAGAGATATTTTTGAGCTTTCTGTTTTCAGAGTCCTCCCTTGGGAGCACAGCATGCAGTTCGCAACATTCACACCTCCGACAAAACGCTTGAGCTGCAAAACGAATTCCAGTAGTAGCAAGACTTGTCGAGGCGCAGCAGTGAGGGTGTTTTGTAATCTGTCAAATCAGACAGCGGCGAATCAGGGGTTGGACTCAGATAACAGAACCGTGAGGTTAACCTGGGCAAATTCTGCTAGCCGGTTGGTAGAGTATAGGAACGCAGGAACAGGCGAACAGGGCAGGGGTAATGTTGGTTAAAAGCAGGGTGAGGTTGTAAAACAATATTAAAATGTTAAATATATCATGGAATATATTATTATGAGAAACAGTAAAGAAACCTATGGGTTAGATGACCAAAATTAATTTATTTAGCCTAATTGTGAACCGCTTTATGTGGCGGAAACATAACACTGTACATCATCCTGAAAACAGCCTTTCAATGGCTTGTGGCAGCATTATGCTGTGGGGAAGATTTTCTTTAATAACAGCTATTAATGACTACAAAGTAAAATCCATGAAGAAGACTTGCTCCAGGTTGCAAAAGCCTTACGACCGAGGCAGAAGGTTCACTTTTGAGCAGCACTATGACCCTAAAAAGAGGGCCAGAGTTACAAAAATGCTTTAGATCAAAGCGGAATTATGCGTTGGAAAAACCTCGCCAATATCCAGACCCAAATCCAAAATTAGAACTTACATTTTTATGTCTCCATCTAGTCTTACGGAGTTTAGGCTAGCTTCCAGATGTGGAAAGCTGGTACCTCGAAAAAAGTTGCAGCTGTAATTGCAGCAAAAAGTGGTTTGTTAAAGTTTTCACTCAGAGGGGCTGAAGTCGAATGCAAACTTTACTTCTCAGATTTTAATTTGTAAAAGAAAAAGGAAATATTGCACCAGCTCCCTTCCATTGTAGCTGTGCAATGCTTTGAGTTAGTCTGTCATGTAACATCTAAAGGATCTAATGTAAAAGAAATTTAAGGAAAACTTCAAGTGGTATGAGTTCATCGTGAGGGCACTGCGGCTGGCAATGTATATGGCAACTATGCATTGTAAAAGAACAGCCCAGATATATTGAAATTATTATTTCAGTAAAATTTAGAAAAAAAATATTAGAATTTTACTATTTTCCCCACTCCTTTTAGTATTCCTTTCCTGTGCAATTTTCATCCCTGGACAGAAATTTAATACGACACCACACAGCACTTGTTTAGTGAAGGAAGAAACTGAATGCACAGGGCAGCCAGACCTGATCTGAAAGGGATGCGGTGGTCAACGCCTGTGACATTTCAGCTCAGACTTCTCATCAAAGCGTGCGAACTGCTGCGCTGCCCGGGAAAACAGTGAGGCGGGGTGTTTGTCTGGGAGCGGTGAAGAGAAGGTGAAAGCTGAAGGGCAGGAAAACGGAGAAGAGCAGGCAGGCAGATGTTGAGTACGTGCGATGGGAGAGATTTTAAAAGGCTTGAAGTGCTAAACAGAAGCAGAGTAGTGTCATCTCTCTCAAAGTTAAAAATCCCGGCACCGCCACACTGAGATGGTGCTGCTGCAGCCCCTTGGCAAGCTTCACCGGTAGATCATACCCCAACGTCAGCTGCAAAATCTGACACCTGTCACAACCAACTGGGCGCCTGTGGGCACAGTCTGTGTGAGACCCCATGAAACAAAAACTCATCCACCTGCATCAGCCCCCCCAACCTTGTGCGTCCGCATCGTCCTGATGCACACCACTCCTTCTGGCTTCATGCGAGCGTGGGGATCTCTGAAGGGAGGCTAAAAGGTGCTGAATGCTTCTTTGGTGGGGGAAGTAATGTTTTTTTTTTTTTTGCAAAATAAACAGTCTATAAAGTCTCTTTTCTTTTTACTATTTTGCACTGCTAATTGGCAGTAAATTGAGCCACATGCGGTCTTTGATGCTTTAATGGGTCCATTTTTAATCCGCGTTAAAAGTCTGCACGTCCCCCGCTGCGGTTATTTGAAAATAAACTAATAAACCGACAAAAGAAGAGGACTAAATTAGTTTATTTTTTTGGGTTAGGGGTAAAAATAAATGGTATACCGGTAATCAAATATGAATAGCATGCTCTAAATCTTAAAGGAAGCATGATAGTGTCCTGCAGCCAGGTGATAAAGAGGGGAAAAGCATTTTACAGTTACTTATTTTCAAAACCAGTGAGTGTGACTAAACAGCTACAGATTTTACACAACGGGATAAACCTAGAAGAACATCTTATCTTATTTTACTCTGAGTCTGAGGTCACACTGTAAAAAACCATCGGAGTAAGTCAGAGACGAATAGCTAAGGATTTCTTTCCTTTATAAATGAGATTATTAATCCAAAGAGAAGGAGAAATTTTGTTATTTGTACTCAGACTTAATCCAACATCACAGCCGGGACAAACCAAACTGAGGTCATATTGTTATAGATGGGGGAGTTTTTGCATCCTTTGATCTTGAAAAGCTTGAGTTCAGTAGCTGATTAGACACCGTGTTCTGATTGGGTGGAATTAAAAACACACTGTTCTTATTTCATAACTTTTTAAAATATAGCCTGTCATGGCAAAGCAATACGCAAAGTTATTCCTCCCATGCTATTCTATGTACAAATTAATTGGGGATTAACACGACACATTTACTGGCACCCCTGGTAAAGATGCATAAACACAAGGTTAGACAGGAAACAAGTTTATATTTTCAACTTACACGGAGTACTAAATTGTCCTAGACTTACGTTTAGAGGACTGCAGCAAGTTTTTTTCACTGGAAAGATATTTCTGCAATAAAAGCTGTTTATTTTTTTTGACTTTCCACCATCATAAGGAGGTGCCAATAAATATGACAGCTGATGCAATCGTCAGAACACAACAATCTTTCCATAAGAGATGAGATGTGGTTAAAAATGATGATTCAATATAACAGTGAGGATCTATCTATCTATCTATATCTATCTATATCTATCTATCTATATATATATCTATATCTATCTATATATATATATATATATATATATATATATATATATATATATATATATATATATATATATATATATATATATATAAACTTCCATCAACACAGGAGGATAGGTGAAGCTGGGGCAGAACAGAAGAAGTAGGTTTACCACAGGGTTGCATCACCTTACCTTGCAACATTCAATGCCTTCAAGAGCTGACAATTAGTTTTGAAACTGACATGTTTTCTTCTTTCCCTTGGCTGACATTTCTTGGTATTTATTTCAGCGCTTTCACAGACTGCGTCTTTGTTTTGGATTAGTCTTTGTGTAGTTATGACGCCGTGTAGTAAAAAGTTTCTGAGGTCAAATGCTGTGACCTAGGATATGTGAGACAATTAGAAGACAAGTGTAAAATGGTAAAATGTAGGGGCTTTAAAAAGAATGAGTCATGCATTTTAGTATAAAGGGGAAACTAAGCAGAGAAACCTGACAGTGCAGGAAATGAACTCATTCTTTAATAACAAAAAAACAAGGAAACTTAAAACACAAGGAGAAAGGGACATGGAAACCAGAGGAGCGGAACGGACAAATCCTGTGAGAAATAACAGTGAAGAAACAAGAATTTTAAACACTGAGGCAAGGGTCGAAGAAGGACCTTGGAAGCAGGTGAACTAAATCAGAGTGGATGCTGAACAGCTTTGACATAGTGACAGTAGGGAGACTGATGAAGGAAGACTAAAAGAAAACGGAAAGAGAGCTAAACTAGACACAAAAGGGGAACAAGTCTAACACTGGAGAATAAACTAAAATGCAGAATGAATGAATCTAGAATGACCCAAAACAACCCAACAATGATCAATACACAAACACCCATAGAACATGACAAAAATGTGTCTTTATTTTCTATTTATGATCGTACATCTTTTTTATTTAAGTCAATTTATTGTATTAGAATTTTTTATAGGCGATTGTGGGTTAGATTCTTAAAGCAACACACTTGAAATCTGTCAAAGGCAGACGGTCTTTTGATCGCCATCCCACTCTTACCCAGTCACGTACTATGACTTTAAAGACGTCTATGCTCACTATCGTTGAATTAAACGTTTTTCTGATTAAATTATCGCACCCTGTTGGCTTACTGCATTTCATTTCTGTGTTTTAGACTTTATTTTTTCTCTGTTTGTGAGTAAACAAACAGGGCAAAAACCATCACCTTTACCATAGCACGACTGTGTAACCGGAAGTACAATTATTGTGCATGCGTGCAATGAGTAAACGAGGAAAGGCAATGGAGCCCATTAATGGTTATAATGAATAAATACAATCATAAATGTATGTTTATTCTTACCTGTGAAAGGTAATGCCAGCAGATCTGTTTCTTTTTTTTTTTTACTTTGAATCTGCTGGTACAATTTCTTGCTACATGCACAGGACTGTACAGAATTGTAGTTTTCTTTGACTTTCTTCCTGAAGTACAAAATTGAGTTGTATTTCTTTTTCATTAACATATATACAATGACAATAATAATAAAAAAGCATCTGGGTAATGAAGCATTGATCTCTATTATTAACGATAACAACGTTGGGTCAATTACATCACGAGAGCCTAAAAAAAACTGACCAGCTGGTATCAGTAAACATTCTCCCTGTAGGCGAACTGCAGGTTGTCCAGGCCAGCAGGGATGGCGTTGATGTGTTGCAGGAGGGTCCTCTCGAAGCACTTCGTGATGACAGGGGTCTGAGCGACAGGACGATAATGATTGGGGCAGGCGATGATGGGTTTTTTGGATGATGATGGATGATTTCAGGCAGGCAGGAACTATAGAGAGCTGCCGGGAGAGGTTGAAGAAGTCCAGAAAGACCCCTGCTAGTTTGTCAGCACATGATTTAAGCGTACGGCCTGAGGCCATGTCCGGACCTGCAGCCTTGTTGATGTCGATCTTCTTTAAGGAGGAGGTCACTTGGTGCAGCTGCAGGACGAGAGGCTGATGGTGCTCCTCCGGCTGGGGAAGATGTTCAGGCTCCCTGCAGCTCGAAGAGTCGAAGCGTGCAAAGAAGCTGTTTAAGGTGTCGGGGAGAGACAGGTCATTGCTGGGCCTGTTGTCTGCGATGTTTCTGATGCCTCTCTACGTGTCGTGTGGCTTGCTGCTGCCGAAGCGGTCCTCGATGCAGTGCTTGTACCCGTGCTTTGCTTTTTAGATGCCCCTTTTTAAGTCTACTTCTAGCCTTGTAGAGTTTGTTGCCGATTGATCTTACAATGGCCAGAAGGAGGCTCGGCAACGCTGGTCTGAGTGGTTTAGCCTCGACATGTTTCCCATTTGCGCCTCCGCCGCCATCTAGGCCTCAGGGGCAGAGGGAGGGGGGGGGGGGGGGCTTCTGTTGTTCGGTGCAGGTCAGGATGAATAAAGTCCAGTTTCAGTGGTTGGAATGATCCGCGGACTTCAGGGTTGAATCTCAGTTCCAACAGCTGTTCTCTCCCATATTGAATCAGAGCTTGGAGAGGTGATAACACGAACAGAAACATGAAGACAACAAAAAAAAGCCAGAGGGCTGCAGCCGACTAAGGCGGCATCTTTTTCTTGGAGGATGGTTGAGTCAAAGTTTAAATCCGATGACCCCATGGATCCTACCGTGGATGGAAAAAAGCTCAAACCGTCACTGCATGAAAAGTGAGATTTTCGTCACTATGCGGCACTGTAGATTGTCGTGGAAGTTCAGGTTAACGGCTGTTCACGGCAATTTGCAGGCAACACCGAAAACTGCCGTGAATTGTCAGAAATTGACGTGGGCCTACCTTGGGAGTTGTCCCCCCATGACCCCCCACCTCCTAATTCTAGGGGAGGCTTTAACATGTAAATGAAAATGCTGTGAGCTAAACAAATGTAAATCAGGGTTGCAGGGGGAGTTTTACCCCAAGTGACATTTCTCTAAAAGGTAAGAAAATCTCTGATACAAATAGATCAGGCTCAGTATAGACTCTTACATTTTAGCTTGAATTGATTTATTTAATTAAAGTATGCTAGATTACTGTGTATGCCATTAGCAATGGCAAATGTTATGTGAAAAAAATACACAAAATAATTTATTTCAAAAATTTGTTTTAATCAGAATCAGTTGGTAAAATGTGAATCAGAATCAGCAAGGTAAAATGTGCATTCCATGCAAACATTAGAATCAGAATGAGAGGTCTGCAGAGATCACAGTCTCCTAGAGCTCAACTACTGTGCATAGTGGCATGACTACAGTGACCTTTTTTTTGGTCTTACTTAAATGCACAGAGGATGTATTAACTACACATCTCCCAGCAATGCGCTCAACTGGCAGAAATTATGCTGGGTATGACGTGTCTGTTCCCTGCAAGCCCCAAACTTCTATTGGCTTTCGTTCTGCTGACACCAAAACACTGTGCTTCACATAAAGCATATCAGCTGTGTCATTGCTTGACAAAGTCCCAACCATTTGTCTTCCTAAAATACTGGCAAATTCTGCACCATATTCACATGTCCATGGCATATGAAGCTGTTGGCTCTGCTGAAATTGCCTCATAATCTGGACTTCAATTGTCCTATTGTTGTGATTAAACTTTCCCAGTATTCCATTAAAACGCTCAAATGAAAGCAGGGTTAACATGGGGTGCAAGTTTTGAATCGCATAAAAATGTGTATGTGTCACTAATTAGGTCAAGAATAGATTATGGGAGTGTGGTATATGGTTCAGCGGCTAAGTAGGTTAAAAAAATTTTATGTTATTCAAGCTAGAGCATTGAGAATTTGTTTAGGGGCAGTTAAATCAACTCCAGTATGTGCTTTACAAATAGAATCAGGAGAAATGCCATTATGTATCAGAAGGCAACAGATAATGGTTAATTACTGGATAAATTTAAAAGGACATAATGAAGATCATCCAGTTATGAAAGTATTAGAAAGTTGTTGGGAAAGACGAAAGGGTCAATTTAATAGTTTTGGATGGATTGGGGATGATAGAGCAAAAACATTTAATGTATATAACAAAGAATTCAGTCCAACAGTATTGTGGGCTTTGAGACCTACATGGATATGGAAATATATTAACATAGATAGATCATTATTAAATATTAAGACAAGAAATATAATAGATATCTGCCAAGAATTTTACAATCAAATACAGATTAAATATAATGATTATTTGCAAATTTATACTGATGGTTCGAAAAATCCAAAAAATGAAGCAACTAGTGGGGCTGTAGTGATTCCTGAATTAAAAATTAATATTTCAAAAAGAACATCTAATTATTTTAGTATATATGCGGTAGAATTATGTGCTATATTATTAGCTTTAGAATGGGTGGAGGATACAAATATAAATAAAATAATAATTTGTAGTGATTCATTATCTGCATTATTAAGTATAGAAAAGGGATGTACAAAGATTTTTCGTTTTTTTTTAATTCTGGGATCATAAGGATTTGAAGGATATATATTAGGATCCAATAGATGGCAGTAATGGCAACTATGGATGCAAGCTGTCGTTAAATCCTAAAGAAGAAGAAAAAGAAGAAGAAGAAGAAGAAGAAGAAGAAGACGACGACTTTACTGTGTTTGGATTTTACTGGTATGCCGGACAACGTCTCGCGTTCAACTCCTCTAGGACGCGATCCACAACTTTCAGCCAGTCCGCAGACTGACGAGAAGAAACTGCTGATTGCTATCAGTGGACTCTAGGTTGCTGTCCATAGAGGACAAGATGGCGGCTCTGCAGTCGAAGAACTGTGCGGGAGAGACTAACTCCATCAAGAGAAGACGGATGCACAAAAGCTTGCGGTAAGAATATATTTGACTGCTAGCTAAGCTAAAAATAGCCTAGCCATAACCCAAAGCTAAGGGTGTATTTTTTGTGATTTACAGTACGCCGTCTTCACAACTCGGAGACAAATTGCAGGCTCTATGAACCGGCGCAAGGGTAAGATTTAAAGAATATGCTTTTATTCTGCGATAAAAGGAAATAGATACGGATAGATACCGATCATAACTGTACATTTTGTTTTCACAGACTAAGCACGCCTCATAATGAGGCAGTTACCTCCTATCTGCTCGGAGCAATAACTGCAAGCCTCGATTTACACTATATTGATAAAGACGACATTGTGTGTAAGGGACTTGTTTTACTGTTTCTCCCTTGTTTTTAATGTTACTGTGACTTGCGTTTGGTTTTTATTCATACCACTCGCATTTATTTGTTTTCCAGCCGCCTGTAAGACGTATTACGAGACGGTACGCAGGAGCTTCAGATATACGCAGCCAGAGAACTCAATGCGGGCGGAAGCTGCCAAGAATTCAGCTCGGAGTCGAGCGAGAAGAAAGAGGGTAAGACTTTATTTGGTGACTATTTTTCAGGTGCATTGATAGATGTGTTGTGTCCATACGCAGTGCATCCCATCACATAATACTGATTCATTGTTTTGTTTTTTACAGCTGCAGGAATCGAGGCAGAGCGTGCTAGCTGATGAGGAAGTGGAACTCTGGATGTCCGCCACCGTCGACCTCATGTCTGACGAGGAAGATGGCGTCGTTGGCGGGGTCTCTGGATGGATTGTACCGCCGTCATTTCGTAGGCCGGATCTCTCTGAACTCTGTGTGAAGCTGCAGTCCCGGTTAGAGGCGACGCCGAAGTACAAAGCCACGCACAGCAGGCGTCTGCACATCGGACCTGCCTCGGAAAGAACGCCGCCAGCAGTTGCCTACAACCCCGAGGAGGCGCACGGACAGTTCATGGAGTTGTAGTTTTTTGGATATGCATGTGTGGGAAGATCCTCGCGTTGTATATAGTTGTGTGTGTGTGTGTGTGTGTTTTTAATAAAGCTCTTTCTTTGCATAAACATCTTCCTGGCAAATGTTAATTTCCTGTATAAATTCATTCATGTCCTTGAAGGTAGCCTAATGATAGTGTAGTAGCCTACATAAGATAACATGAATATACAGCATAATATATATATATATATATATATATATATATATATATATATATATATATATATATATATATATATATATATATATATATATATATATATATATATATATATATATATAACCAACCAACCAATCACGAGTGATTTTACTAGTTTGAAAATAATGGTTTCAGCCAATACTGAGTAAGAACATTCTGGCCTGCCCTGGCCACGTGTGGTTTTGCTGCCAATCAGGAGCGATTTTACTTATTTAAAAATAGTGGTTTCAGCCAATACTGAGTAGGTTATTCAAGCCAGACCTGGCCAGCCGCACGGGTTCGCTGCATTCATATGCTAATTAGGGCCATTAGTGCAGCTGATCGCTCTCCACATACGTCAGAGTCCGGTTCCGACAATTTGTGGCACTGAAAACGGCGACAAGCACGGGTTGCAAATTGTCGTTAACTGCCGAAAATTAGGGAGATCTGCGGTAGTTTACGGGGACGAAAATCTCACTTTTCATGCAGTGCGTTGGTGACGAACAGTTTCCTTTTGCCTCATGTGACGTCACCACAAGCTTATTATTTTTATTTTGAATAATTAATGCTTTACAATAGAATAGTGAAATGCATAAAAAAACTGACCAAGACATCAGAATCAGCCTTATTTGCCAGGTGTGTGTACACATACGAGGAATTTGACTCTGCATTGTACAATGCTCATGTTGTGCTTTGTAATACCGTAACACAATAACGCAGTAAAAAAATAAAATAAAAAATCAACACAGTCTGCAGTATAGAGAACCCATATGAACACACTATAAACAAAACAGACACATTGATACAACATTGCAATGGTGCAATGAGCAGAGAGCACCCGATGAAGGAATAAATTATTATTACCATTACTGTTATGATTACGTACATGTCAGAGGTGGAAGTTATGTACGGGTGCACATACACAAGTAAGAAAATTACACATACTAATATACATAAATGCAGAGAATGCTGGAGTAAATAGGTACTGTTGTTACAAACTGTATATAGACAAGTTGGTTCTCCAGAACAGTATGTCCAGTGCTTTTAAAGAAGCAATTTATGCTCCCTTTTCTGTAGCCTGACATGGTTTCCTGAGGTGTTATCAAATATGTGTGACAAAGTCTGTTACTCATATAAAGCTCCTCTGCTAATTACCACTCACTGAAAGTATAAGAGGATATGGATGATGGTCGGATGGATGGAATTGAATTTAAAGAGGTTAGAGAGGCATTTTACTCTAATTCTCTTTTTATGAGGCATTTGTTGATGTTTGAATGCTAAACAGCCTTTCAAACGTTAACTAGCAAAACATTATGGGTTGACACTAAGCAGGATTGTAGCAGCACACTGTTTTATTCTCACGTTGTTTAAAACTGAGCAAATACTAGCAGATATTGGTGCATCTTTCAGTCGAAATGATGCGGGTCTATCAATATACCGACCAGGCTTATAGCCCTGGACTCAGTTATAGATCAGATTTTCTGTTTTTCTTGAAGCGTTTAGTTAACCGTTGCTTAATAATCAAATTTTACATGACAACATTGTTTGTTTTTAGTTGGATTTTCACAGAGTGCTGTGTAATAAACAGACAAAGGATTGCTGGAGTGCAACTGTGACACAACAGCTGACATCACCTCTTACATGGCATCCAGGAAAAAAATGTATCAAGGCCGAGCCCAACTGTAAATAAAATTTAATCACAAGAGGGGATTAAATTAGGTCTTGTTTGTAAATCAGAGCTGGGTTTTTTGTGCAAAAAACCCAGCCTTAACAGACAAAAAACAACAACAGACAAACAAAATTCCCACAAAGAAACACTGTAGAAACGCCGTAGAGAGGCCTTTTAATTATTTCCCCCCTGTTTGAATAATTTCAAACAGCCTACGTCAGCAGTAGTTAGTGTAGACTGCTGCCCTACTTAAAACAGTGCGATCATGGCCTCCCTTTGATATTTCTTCCACCACCAGGCGGCAGTGTTGCGTTCACATAGCGGGCTCTGCCACACAAACCAAACACAGTGTGAAGGAAACATCCTTGGTAAAAAAATAAATTGTTAAGTTGTTTGAAAATCTTCAAATTCAAACAACTTAAAATAAATTGTTAAGTTGTTTGAAAATCTGGAAGATGTAGGGTATATATTATACCCTACATCTACATTATACAAAAAAAAATTATAAAATAAATAAACTCACAAAAATAAGTACAAACAACTTCAGTCCTTATTCTCAACTTTAAGACAGATCAACTCCACCTATTTAGGACAAGTTATCCTTGTTTTTACTTACAGTCTTTAATAACAACTGTAGAAATACATAGCTTAATTCAGTTTTAAAGGTCTGAAGTTTAGATCACTTCGTGGAATATTATATACATTTATGCAAACACAACAGCTGACGGTCACAATCGCAGTCGAAGCTCAGACATCTCACATTGCATTTTCTACCAGAAATTCCCTGGGTGCAGTAGACACATTTAATACATAATTTTTTGTTCTTCCATTTTCTTTGCTATATTTTTAATTTCCCTGGCATCCCTCATCATCTGCGCTTCCTTACATTTGTTTTAACTGTCTAAGTTGTTGCTTGAATCGTAAAAGATTTGCCGTGCCATTCAGTCAATAGACTCATTCCTTCTCCTTCCCTTTCCAGCTTTCGTAGAGCAAATCTGAGCCGACACAGCGAAGCAGCCAGACCCAACATCCCAGGCACCATGTGTGTGTGGATCCTGTAATGATTTTCCTCAGGCGGGCCGGGAACTGTGGGCGTGGGCTCACAAAACGGTTTTCGTATGGGACCCACTTGGGTTGACTGCATACAATCCATTCCAGCGAAACTAAGGGGGCATTCTAATTAGGTCTCAGCTGGGTCTCAAGTGGATATTAAAATCTGTTTAAATTGCATTCTCAGCACATCCTGTTCCGAGAGTGGTATTACGTCAACTTTATATAGGCAGTCAATGGACATTCCCATCTGGGGCCTAATATTGAATTTCTACCAATAATGTCAGCTGATTTATCGTTTGCCGAAAGACTGAAAGTCTCAGGATTTGATAAAGACCCATTAATGTATAGAGGCCTTTTACCATTCACTTTCTGAAACTGAAAATTCCCGACTAAAGTGAGAAAACTGGCAAAAATAGCTTTTAAGGGGTTCAAACTTCAGAAAAATCATGCTTGTTAAGTATGGTGAGAACTAAAGGTAGACTTTTACCTGTATATCTGTAAAAGAAAAAATAAATGGAAAAAGGTATGGCAGTCTTAATGTTGGAATTATTTGAGTGCAAAAACAAAATGGAGTACAATGTTCTTTTTTTTCTCGTAAATAAATCACCAAATATTTTTCAAAACACTGAAGTGAGGGTATAATTCATGCGTAAAATGGTCCATATTCAGATTCAACCTTTAACTTCTTGTTAATTAAACTTATTGTATACTTAACTTATTGGTACCACATTTGTCTGTAACTCTTTTTTTCAGTTAACCATGGACAGAAAATACGTGCCTGTGGAAGAGCTGAACAAGTTTTAGGTTCTGAAAAACATTTAGCTATTATTGGACAGTAGCAGCCTACACCAAGACGCGGTCAGGTTTTTACCCCGTCGCCCCGCCTCCTCTGCCCTGTGATTGGTCGGCCGGCTTGCCAGTCGCCGTCCACCCAGGTTAGGTTGCTCCGTACCGTTGTGATGCTGCTCAATTGATGGGCGTACAGAAGGAGGATACCCTTACGTGTTCCCATTGTACAGCGCCAGGAAAACCACGTTCGTTTCTGCTTGAGTCTGCTTTTTCTGCGGCAAAAACCTCCCGGACATCGGCTGTTTTTTTTTCTTTCTTCTTTTCTTTCTCCCCTGCTCCGTTCCCCCCTCTCTCTCTCCTCTTGACGAGCAGCTCCGGAGATGCTGTTGCGGTCGTCTTAAAGGGGGTGAAAGAGAAAGCGCATGACAGGATCAGCAAAGGCATCGCGGCTAGCGCCACATCGCCGTGCATCACTTTAATTCAGGTGAGCTTGTTTGATTGGAGGGCTCCATGGCGCACTCGGACACTTTGGGGAAATTGCACCTGCCATGAGAGCGGACGGCGGTGGTGGCGGTGGCGGTGGTGGTGAGGGGGGGAGGAAAATAAACCAAACACATGGACGGACCTCGCGTCGGACTGTCAGATCAGAGTGAGCTGGCCCCTCGCTGCGCCGCCGTGGAGCCTTAACTGTTTTCTCTGTGGTGTTTTTTTTTTACTCGCCAACCCACCCGAGTGCGAGGATGACAGCTGATCGCCCCTCCTCTCCCCGGACCGGGATAAAAAGGCGCTCCAACTGAGCGAGCCGCCTTCTTTCCTCCCAGCTGCGTGTGACAATAGATGGAGCGCACGGGGCTGTGACATTTGTCTTCCTCCTAATCAGGGTTTCTTTTTTTTATTTTTCCTCTCCACTCTTCACACTCTGTCAAAAGATTTTCACACTAAACGTAGTTGGGCCGCTTCACTGATTCATTTTCTCATCATTTACAAAGATCAGACCCTCCATTAAAGGGGCTCGCCTCTCCACATGGACGGAAACTTAAATTTCTCTCCCCCCTGCTTTGCTCCTCTTTGACGCCTTTCGCTAAACCCACGACCGGCGGGGATGATCCTTGAGTGGCCGATGAAATAATCGGCGTCGCGGTGTCAGCAAAGGGCTTGAGCCGCGGGGGGATTTGGGTAGATTATCGCTAGAGTGCTATTTTGCTCAGCCGGTCACACTCTCCACTGAATTTTAGCGGCTTTGGGAGCTGCAGCCTTTTCACTGCTTTCGCCCAAGTGCGTGTAAACTCCAAAAGCTACAGAGGTACAAGAGAGAGGGAGGGGAAAAAAATAAAGAAAAAAACACGAGTGGATCTGCAAGCAATGCCTTGCAAAGAGGTATTTGGATCCAGATCTGAGAAGCCGATCCGCCTGTCGTCACGCCGCGGATGTTGGGGACGCGCCTCCGGGTTGTAGTCAGCGCTCCGCGCCCCGGGATGCCGTCGCTGTGACTTCGGGAGAGGGTGGTGCGCCGAGCAGAAGAGCCCCGCCAAGAGACGAGCAGCGCCTTTCCCAGGAGCGCCTTCTGCCCAGGAGGAGCCGTTTTGTCTGCCCGTCCACCGGAGGATGTTTCAGCCAGGATGCTGCGCTTCCCCGTGAAGAAGATCCGGAAGCAGTTCAAGCTCCTGCTGCTGCTGGTGCTGCTCACCTCAGCCGTGTGGTTCACCTATCTGCACATCAACCAGGGCAAGACCATCAAGCTACACTTCAACTACGGAAAAGGTAGGCTCCATTAACAAAAACAAATGAAATAAAATGAGTAAAAATGAATGAGCCCGAAGCTTTAAAGCGGTGACTTCTGCTCACTTTACTTAAATACGTATATAAGTCACCTTAAATGTACATAAGTCATCTTAAATCTCCGCTTTATTTCTTTTTTCTCTCTCGATCCACTGTATATATGTGGACGCACTGTATACCTCATGCACCTTTTCCTCCTTTTGGCACCTTCTTTTGATTATTGAGCCGACGTGACAAGTGAATTTCTCCACTGTGAGATCAATAAGGTCTCTTATCTCTTATGTTATCTTAAAGCCGACAGTCAGACATTTACAGTTAAATGAACTTGAAGTAGCCGTTGCATCGTAATAAACGAAATGAGATGTGTATATATATATATATATATATATATATATATATATATATATATATATATATATATATATATATGTATGTATGTATGTATGTATGTATGTATGTATGTATGTATGTATGTATGTATGTATGTATATATATATATATATATATATATATATATATATATATATATATATATATATATATATATATGTATGTATGTATGTATGTATGTATGTATGTATGTATGTATGTATGTAATTTAATTAACTAAATTCAAAATGGGAAATTTACTGCAATTATTTGCGTTGATTTGTGAAGATTGTTGAAATAAAAAAAAAACAAATTTAGAATGCTGCAGGTTTAGAAATATTTTGTCTGGCAGAAATGTCATGGCCATGTTAGGGAATATACACAATCAGGTGAAATAGCCTGAGCGGACTGTTGTCCAACAGACACCATCGTTGACACCCTCCACAAGGAGGTAAAACAAACAAAAAAAAAGGTAATTGCTAATTTAGCTGGAAATTCAGTGAAGCCTCTAATGGAAAACTGGGTGGAAGGAGAAGTGTTATAGTGGTCACCTCTTTATCAAACTGCAAAAATAAGTTACTTTTTCCATGACGTTCTTATTTACTGACAAGCCCATTGTGACGTATAGAACATGTCGTTGTCTGTCTTTATTTTTTGTTGTTGTTGCAAATCACTAACTAATCAACAAAAAGCAGCCACCCTCTCAAAAATAAGCCTCCTCCTGCTACCTCTTAATGGAGAAAGAACAAGCTCTATCCGATTAGTTAAAACCCCATCCTTCCTGCAACTGCAGTGCAGCCTATACATCATCATCATTCCTGTCAACATCAGAGAGAGGAAATAAGAAGTCAGTCAGACAAAGAGGAGCTGTGTAGTAGTTTGAGTTCAAACTGCATGTTGTGGCACAGTACTGGAACATTTGAGGCGATGTGGGACAAATACAGCATTCACTCATTTGAGAATTATTGAACCAGTGTGGAAACCAGTCAGGTAGAAAAATCAAACAGAAATGTAAACAGACTTTTACCAGTTGAAGTCCCAAAGGCAATCATTGTCCTCCTCAGCCTTTGCTTCAGCTTTGCCACCTGCTGCACTACTCATCCTGGCTTGGGGGATCATCTTATTCAAATTCTGTCTCAAATGCAAAAGACTGAACCCCTTGGTTGTCAAATGCAACTTAAATGCCGTAAAATCTACGTCAAAATCATTCAAAGCTTGTTTGTCAGGTGCAGATTTTTTTAATCCCACTGAAAAAAACACACCACTGGGTGGTATATTTGTCAACATCCAGTGATTTTTTTTTTTATGATCCAGTGATTTATGATTTATTAAAATCGTAAAACATTTCTAGTAGTGTAGTGAGATCTTAGGGAAAAGTACCATAAATTAATTTGGGATTTTGAAATTGCCAACAAGCACAACTATTGCATGACTATTACACTAATAAAGCAAATTATTTGAATTTAACCAAATTTGCATACAGTATGCTTGGATGAGTCAATATTTCTAAATAGAAATTATATACATTTAACAGCTAAAATAAACTTCAAGGAGCTAAATCTCAAGCAGCTTTAATATCTATTGTTCTAACAAAAGGTTAAATTCTATTAAAGCCAATTCTTAAGATAATTTTGCTCATATTAGTTATTAGTATTTATTCATGCAAAAAATAACTTTTAAAAATACTTTAAATTGATGCAGCACTTCACAACAGGCAGTATTTGTTGATTAAATTTAAAACTGCAAGCTCAAACAAACTAATTATAGAGATTCCTCAGGAGACAGTTTAATTGAAATAACAATACTTTGGTCATGATATGATGAGCTTAAGTTCAGTTCTGTGACTTGGGTTTTGAGTTCGGTCTATATTTAATTTATTTTTATTTTATGTTAGTAGCTTCCTGTGCTAAATTCTAAGGATTATTTCCACATCTGTGGCTGTTTCATAGTCTAGGCTGCATCCGAAAGGGACTAATGATTCTTCAGCCAAAGAGGAAGTGTGCCATCGTTCACCATGTTAAGTGCTGTCCGAATAGTGCAGTCAGTAAAGAAGGAAGCAGGAAAAGGAAACTGAGTGCTTCCTATCATAGCTCCTTTAGCATGGGGAGCTCACAATGTTCTTCACAACCTCCCTTCGTGCACCCTCGTTCACCTGACTACTTTTTGGAGAGTCTCCGCTGGCATTCATCGAGACATTAGCGAGAGAACACGGCAGCTGTTTTAGAAGATGGAACACAAAAGACCAGCCACACAAACGGATGTCAGAGCCCATCATAGACTCCACACATGTTAAAAAAAAGAAAAAGAAATGTGTCTAGTGTGACAAAAAGGGCAATATTCGAGTCTAATCGGCGACGGAACAAGAACACAGTAAATATCGGGTCTTGTTCTGTCTGGGGAAGCTTCGTAGTGGGGTTTTGGAGCCAGGACGAGGCAGCAGCTGTCTGTGAGGCTGACTGCAGAAGTGCAAAGGGAATCACGGCTCCCTCAAGTAACTGGAGAACGAATGGTGCTTTCATGTGCGCTCGCCAATAACACAAAAAAACATTAGAAGTTGCTTTTCTGAAAATGAATAAATCGGTGGAGCAGGGGTCTGAAATGTTGCTGGCAACAGTGCTGCTGTGACTGAGGGCGTTAGCCTCCTCAGAAAATGAAAGGATGGCGTGAGGGGGTGTGTCCGTCTTTTCCCTATCACAAATGAAATCTGTGGAAGTTTCCGCCAAATAGATACCCGAGTGAGCCGCATGAATGGCACGGATTGTGTTTGTTATCAAAGCGACCCGAACTCTTGCAGTCGGTGAGCGGAACAGGCCAGGCCAGTGGGCCAGGTCACCGTCCGGGGCACCGGGCAAACTCCCGGTGCTCCCGATGGCCAGTCCGCCCCTGTCTACGTTACTGGCCGACTAAAAGCGTAGCTACATTTTCCCCCTAATAAAATGTACATTTCTAACTTTCTTACCTGAGAAGACATTATGCCTCTAAAAAAAAAAGATCTGTGAAGTTGCAGAGGCTCGTAGTTTCTCTGCTCCCATGCGTTTGCACAACACTGGTGTCATTTCAACTTGTCACCAGAGGGGGCAGACGTCAGCAAACATCCTGGAACTTGCGCTATGCTCCTTTAAGTAGCTCAGGCTGCATGCAAGTTAATTCGTGCAACTAGTTGAACTTAAATTCTTGGTGTAAAACAGCAACTTTCTTTAACACAAGTCTAACAATAGTCCTAAATTTCTAAATTTATACTTATTTATGAAAGCCTTACCAGTCTCTGCTGTACGAGTCATCGAATGAGAACAGCCGGCTGAATAAACATCCTCAGCTAAAGCCTACCAAAACCCATCAGAACAGGTTTTGGTAAATCTGTCTTCAAAACAAAGTTGTTAATGTAGTTCAAATGTTACATTTACAACAAGATATTCTTGAGTAACATGTTTCTAATACCACGCGCTAGTTGTGTTTGTAATGTTGCCGCAGTCAGCACGGCAGCAGATATGGGTTACGGAGGGAACAATCGCAGTCATCAGATATCACAAGCTGTGATGAGGTCGGTGTTGTCTTTGCATAAATATAAATATCTATTCATTTCGTAGACTCAATAAAAAAAAAAAAAATCCTTCGAAGAAGCTCTGCAGTCTCTTGCTTAATATTCCTGCATGTGGGATGACCCAATATTACTGCCTGAAGAAGTAACAAAGAGAAGGGTGCATGTCTCATAAATTTACAATAGCTTCCTCCTCCAGGCTAAGTAAAGAGCACCGAGCGCCGTCCGGGGCCACGTTCGAAAAGCCAGGCCGTTGCTTTCCACATTAACAATCAAAGGGCTTTTCATGAAAGCGTCCCCAGAGGTCCTTGGCAGCTTTGGACAAATATGGGTAGCGCACGGCGGGCAAAATTTGATTGTTTCTTTACTCGTTTCTTATTACCAAAGCTTGATCGCTGCGGTTGGAATGGGATGATGCAGAGAATGACAGGAATGGCTGATCTGAAGCGTTGAATCTGATACGAAGTGTGACTCTCTGCAGTCTTGACTCCGACTGATGGGCTTCTTGTATCTGCCGCAGCTGTCGGTGTAAGGTGATACCTAATGATTATGATGTCCTTGATGAGTGTTCGCCGCACGCACGCACGCACGCACGCACGCACGCACGCACGCACGCACGCACGCACGCACGCACACACACACACACACACACACACACACGTGGTTTGCAGACAGACAGAGATCGTTTTATTGTCTCTGATCTCAGCTCTGGGGTTTTTCCTAGCAACAGACCGGGGATAGTTTTCTGATGACTGGTGAGGGCAGCTTGGAGGCTGTGTCATGATTTATGAGTAATTACTAGAGCTGTGTGTGGCAAACCTTTCACGATGAGCATTTATGGTTTAAATAGACTGAACATATAGCAGAGTTGTGCTTTTACATTTAATGATATAGAAAGTTTTTTGTCAGGGGCAGCTATTGTAAATCGAGGCTACAAAATCTTTTTAGGTGCGGCAAAAAAAAACCAGGAGTCCAAACAATTCCTAAATTGAAATTTAGGTTGTATTTTTAAAAAAAATAATAATTTTGAAGTACCTTTGTCAAAAATAAGCTCATTTCAGATGTTACAAAATTATTTTCTTTGCCCCTCTAATAAGTTTGCATTCCTTGATTGTAAAATACTGTACCTCTCCCAGTTTTGTCATTTATATTATTTGTATAACTTGTATAACTTGAGGACGGAGCCAGGAGGGAATAAAAGATAAGGAAAATTATGAAGGACAGAAAAAAAACCTATGTGTATTAATAAACTTGTCTTTTCTTTAAAAAAAAAAACTCATGCATCAACGACATTTCACACGACTGGTAGTCCAGGAAGGAGGTCAGAGAATTTTCAGAGGCAAAATAATCCCTCGGCATGATGGTGCCACCACCCTGCTTCAGCCAATATGCCATTTTTTTGTTTTTGTTTTGAGCTTCATTTCGACTCCTCTGTTTTTCTTGTCTTTGTGACTAAACAGTGCAATCTCTGTCATGTTTGACCATAAAACTTCTCCTGGGAAGTCTTTGGGTTTTCCAGTGTCTTTCAGTTCATAAGTCTGTATAATTATCTCAATGATTCCTGGGCAGTTCCAGCAAAATATAACTAATTACCTTTTAACTGAGGAGGACAGTTTGGGTCACAGGATACCTGGGCACAGAGTGTTTTAAGAGGCCAACAGGTTTTAGAATGGTTATAGTTGACTAACATTACATTTTTTAAATGGCCTTAACCTTAATCTGATTGAAAGTTTAGGGTTGATGCCTAACAGATGAGCTCTACCATTTCTGAAAAGCGGAAGTGGTCAAATATCCAGTCATAATCATGCCAGAGGCTTGTTGATGGATACAAACACAGTCTGGTTTCTCTGCAGCCTGGTAACGAACATTTCTCCAAATGTTATTATGTTTGCACGCATTGGAGTCTGTTTGTATAATTGTGGCTTTGTGAGGATGAAGAAAATGTTGTTTAATTCCAGTTTTTAAAAATCCTTAAACCTGATTGTTGTATCATTACCCACTGGTTTAAATGTGTCTTAACAATCCTGAAGTCCATGACAATTATTTGCAAACTTCCCACCATCGGGTCGTTGTAATTTTGCCATCGTTGCGTGAAGATTCCTGCTAACATGCGCAATAGTGTGACTAGCCCTTTGCACTTCCTGAGAACAAAGACACAAGTGCAGAGTGATGATTTCTGACAGGACCTCTCTCCAGATTTTAGGGTTTCCTCTAATGGCCAGTCGTTGAGACTCATCTGCTGTGTTCGTCAGCCGAGGAAAAGAAGTTGTTATGCTGGGCCGTGCTGGCCCGCTGTCTTTTCTTTCTTTTTTTTTTTTCTCTCCCCTAATTGACTGTCTTCCGTTTAGCAGGCAGCTGAGCAGGTCAAATCACTTAACCTCTCATGAATAACCCTGTCGTCTCTTGGAAGAAGGGGTTTCTAAGTGAGATGTAGCCGTTGCTAAAACTGGGTGCCTGCGTCAAGTGTGTTAATATTCTCATCAGCTGGGAATTTTTTTTTTCCTTTGCCACCAAACAAGAATGTGCATGTTAATTGTTGTAGCACTAACCTGAGAGAGGGTAAGAATGATATAGTTTGTGTTTCGGAGGATTATTTGGATGTTTTGTCAGATTTGCTTTTGATTTGTACCTGTTTGGGAGACAATTATTCGTTGGGAAAAATGAAAACGCGTTGGCGTAAACTGCCCTCAGGCTTTGTCGGTCTGATAGGAAATAATATTCTGTGACTCGGGCATTTCGATAGACAATCCAGTCATCAGACTGTAGGGTAACATTTCCTGTTGAGATATGGATTATCTCGTGGGAATCTGTACGCAACCAGGAGTAGTAGAGCCTTTCGAAGTGTTCGCACCGCTTAAACATTTTCACATTTATCACATTACAACGGAATTTATGGGGGTTTAATGTGACGCACCAACATAATGTAGTACAGTATGTTTATCACATGGAAGAATACTGACATATAGTTTTCAAATATAATAAATAAAATGAAATATATCAATAAACAGAATAAATATATCAAATAAAAATCTAAAGTGTGGCGTGCATTTGTACTCCGCCCCTCTGAGTCAATACTTTGTAGAACCAACTTTGCACATCCTGACTGAAAGCTATTTTCTTTGCATCACGGCTCAAGCTCAGTCAAATTTGACGGCGAGCGTCTGTGAACGGCCATTGAGTTTTGTCACAGATTCAGCGTGCAGCGCTGACTTTACGTTTCTGAGCCTGACCCGGCTGGAAGGTGATCCTACATCCATCCTATCAACTCTGATCACCTTCCCTGTTTTTACTAAAGAAATCCATCCTGCAGCATGAAGCTGCCACCACCGTGTTTTACGCGGGGGGGCCTTGCATGACCAGGACACCTCTTTAGATGTTTGCTTTGTGTCTTATGTGGCTTTGCATCAAACTGCAGACAACTTCTGATTCATTTCTGTCAACAATGACTCTCTTCTTGCCTCTCTTTCATAAAATTTAGATTGGGGGAGTGAACAACTGATAGTAGTCTTGTCAACCTGACCCGCGAATCTCTGCAGCTCATCCAGTTACTATCTGGCTCTTTAGAAGTTTCTTTGGTTTGATGCTGTCTCCGCCTGCACTGTCAGTTTAGACGGACAACAATGTCTTGGTTAGTTTGCCATTTATTTTTTTTCAAACTCTTCTATTTTCAGACGACTGAACAATTCTCCATAACATTTTCAAAGATTGGTATCTTGTTTTGTGACTTAGCCCTGATTTAAACCTCTTCCCAGCTGGGTCTCTGACCTGTGTGGTGTGTTTGTAACCCAGGTGTAAATCTCAGTGATCAAGCCTGTGTAAAATTCAACTTCCATCCCCTCACTACTTCATAGCCAATCACTGTCAAGCATCAAGGTCACCTGTACTTCCACAGCCTATCAGCTAGGTATATTAGCTGGAGTAAGGAAGTAGGAAAATAAGGACATGTTGGGAGAAGCAGAGCTGCAGGAGCTAACTACTTTGCCAGGATGAGATGGGGAGAAAAACCTGTTGTGTGAGGCATAAACTTTGGAATTGGCCAGGTTTGATGGCGAGCTGAAGATCCAGGCCTAGAGCCCAAGAAAGATTGCACTTTTGTGTGCGTGAAGACTTGTTGATCTCCTGCCAGGCTGGTAGGAGGCTCCTTGCAGCCAACGAACAATTCTGTTCTACCCTGATCTGACTTGAGTCATTTAGGACCTGCACTGCACCAAGCACTTTAAAAGAACTTGCTTGGGACCTTTAACCAACCCCAGCTTGGGGTGAATGAACTGAAGGGTGTGGGTTCATTAATTGTAGAATTGATTAATGTTTTTTTCTGTTTATTTTGGTTTTTTTTCTTTTGCGCATTTTATATGGCCATTTGAATGTTTCACTGTTGTAAATATGTATATAACTTTCTACACTATAAATACAAAGGCACTCGCAACTGCAACCTTCCAGTCTGTCTGCTCCTTCATGAGTCGAATCTAGTTTCTGATCCAACTAGCCTATTGACCCGATTGGTCACTACCCACTGGCATTGATTTTAAATTTACTATATTATATTTACAAATATGCTACATGTTCTTTGGTCTTCTTGATGTGGTGTGTTCAGCAACATTGTTCTCTGGAAACCCGAGCCTCTCACGGAACAGCTCCATTTAAACTGAGTTTAAATTAGAAGTGAACGCTTTAATGATTTGGTGGGTTCTAAAGACAATTTGTTAAACGCAAGTTTATTTAGGGGTATCGAAGCTGGGGGAGTCGAATACAAATTCATGCCAAACCTGTCAGTTTTTTGTTTGTAAACCAAAAAAAAAAAGAAAACCGTGCATTCTTTTTATTCTACTTCATAGCTATGCACTACTTTGTGGTGGTCCGTCAAATAAAAATCCCAGATAAAATGTAACAGTTTACGGTTGTAACGTGGCAATGTGAAAAAGGTGTGTTTTAAAAAAGGTGTTTTAAATGTGCTTAAGAAAGAAACAAGTTTATCTGTCATTGCAATTGACCTTTCACTGATTGTGAACCTCAACCACGAGTCGTAAGCGCTAACAGCTTACATCATGGTCGAATTGAAGTTGAAACCGGTCACTTCACATCCTTTTTGGTTCAGATTTGTCATATAGCTGCATCAGCTGGCCTCAGCTGCGTCGTAAAGAGCCATCATTTTCTGCAGCTAAATAATTCAGTACACGATGGAGCTTTGTGACAAAACGGTGATAGAATAGCGATAGGCAGTCACCACACACACACACATACACACACATACACACACTTTGTGATGTTTATTCATTTTTTTGTTTGCAGATAGCTTGAGAGCTGTGACAAATATCTGTTTCAAATGGTGACACAAATGGTAAAGTTGGGAATTGAAAACTGGACTTTTGTGGCCCAGAGAGGTTTTTTTTTTGGTTTCTTCACACCTTTAGAAGGTTAAACAGTTGGAATAAAGCTTTCTAAACACACATTTAAGGGACTTTTATTATACATGTCAAGGGCTATGTATAGACCACCTATAGATGCTTTATTTAAAACAGCAGTTGCTGTTGCATCTACGACGGGGAAGGCGAGCCAGAAAGATGTAATTAAACAGCTTTCCGATCTCTGGACGGCCAGGCTGGCCTTGTTTAATCAGAATTTCAATGAGGAAGTGTGTTGGCAGGCGGTGTTCTGCTGCATTTTAGATGAGTGCCACATTTCTGTGGCCACCCAGTTGTACAGCGGCCCCCCTGTTTTCCAGCATCAACAGGTCCACTGAGGAGGAAAAAGGCTGGCCTCTGCACACAGACCTCTATTGATTAACTCTGATTACACACATGAAGGGGCGCACACATGTCGGCGCATACACTCAGCCGCCCCTCAGACAAACACAAATCTGTTGCCTTTTATTTGTCAAACTCATAACACGTCCCCGATCGTCAGCACTTTAAAGAAGGAGGAGATTTGAGAGGGGAAGTCTCGGGGGCCTCGACAGATTGGTCGCTCAGTTGCCCATGGAGACAACATATGGGAGAGGAGCTTGTAGTGTGTCTGGAGCTTAATTTATCTACACCGGAGCTTTAATAGGTCTTGCTTAAGCACGCAGTTGAATATTAGTCAACGATAAAACAAAATCTTTGGAGGCTGATTTTTTTTTTTTTTTTTTGGCTCTGATTTCTTCTGCAAGAACTGTAATACCACTCAGTCACTTGAACAGATAGAAAACCCTTAGAGTGTGTAGTTTGCCTTAATGTTGGATTTGGCTTCCTGTTGAAATGTCAGCTGCAGCACCCTTCTGCTGGCTTGCTGTCACGCTGCATTTTTTTCAGCTGTTGTTTTCTCGATTTGTCTGCTTTACCTTCGCCAAATTCACTCTTCCAGTGAGATATTAACACACACACACACCACCTCTGAGTGTGTGCAAGTGCTTAAGCACAGATTCGCAACCCTTTGTGCGTTATTTGATCAGGCAGAAGGGAAGATGATCAATTGGCTTCTCATGTTTGTGAATTAGGCTGCTACCCAGTGCCCGCTTATAGGGGTCGGCTTGCCAGGGATGCAGCCCACCTTGTCGAGCTTGATGGACAAAGCAGCCCAACGCCACAAAATCTTTAAACCAGGGATGGGTTGGTTACTTCTGTCTAGATATATATACAAGTATAAAATTTTTTCCTCTTCGTTAAACTATACCTCACATCTGAAGTGTCTAGTTAAATGAGGGCTCCTTTTATTTTTACATCTTTCTTACAAGATGGAGAACTAGGACAACTGAAGGAGTGCCATCCATCACTCTTATTGAGGTAAAGCGGTTTTAACACTTCAGCCGGAAAGCTCTTAGCAGCATGACTGCCAAGCAGCTGATTGCAGGCCTGCTACCCGAGCAGGGAGCCCGAGTAATTAACCAGCTAATGTCAACTTGTTAGGCTCCCAGTTTTATTCCATAAAGGACAAAATGACAAACGGGGGGAAAAATTCTGTTGGATATTTGACTGCTACTTAATTTATGGGGCAGTCATTCAAAATGTTTGCTTTAGTCCTTGTACAAATCATCTTTATTTAACAGAACTGTTATGACTTCAGAGTACCAAAAATTTTTCAATTTTTTTCTCTTCTATGTTTTAGCTCTAAGCAAAGTAACTATAATATGTTATTATATTCATACCATGCTATATTTACTCAATGTTATGCCACAAGAAGCTTATTGGCCCATGCATACTTTACAGAAGCGGCAGCAGTAACATTGTGTTTTCTCTTAAGGTAACAGCATCATTAAACAGGTTGAAAATAATATGCAAAAAATGTATCACTACTAATACCAAAACTCTTTTTTGTTCCTGTTTATTTACAAACTATCCCAACTACCTACTACGGGACGTTAGAAAAGTAGTTTAATATTCCTTAAGATATTTTGCACAATAATTGCAGAACAGAATATTTTTTTCACTGAGGACGTTGCATTAGTACTAACTTTTAGTTTGTGAAAAGCTAATATGTTATATGATTTAGGAATGATGTATACATGATGTTTGATCTGGGTAAGAAATAAAAACACAGGGCAACATTGTACCCATTGTACCTATGGATTCATATGCCTCTCTTGGAAGAAACGTCTTCTTGCAAACTCTTGCAAAGTATTGAACAAATGGATATAAATGCTTCATTTAAAAACAAGCTGCTCCCTCTACAATTGTGTATCTCTGGGGTACCTTTGTCAGAGCTTGTTTAAGCAGAACCCAAGAGGTGACCTTCAGTCTGCATCAACAAAGTGGTGTGGGGACATTGATGCAGGGATTTTGTATGAACCCAGCTGGATGGCGTAGCTTTTAAACATTACCTGCACCCAGGAGATTCTCTGTTCTAAATGCCTTTATGTCTATATGGAAGAGTTGGCAATTGGATGACGGTCAAAGTATTTTATCTCATCAGGGAGGGTCTGGGCTATTAGTATAAACTAAATAAATGCTAAATAAACTAACTGAATGCTAAGCTAATGAATCTGAAAATCGATAGAGGGACCGCAAAACTCGCTATTCAAACTTCTACTAGCTGAGTAGACGTACAAGACGGTGCCGCTTTTATACCCCACAGTGGCAGCGCTACTGACACGTCAGTTTCTCCTGGTGACGTCACAACAACTTTTGAACCAATAGCAAAGCGGATTCGAGATTCAACGAAGGACACCCATTTAACCTTAGGATGGCGCCACACTGACGGTTTTAGACACAAAAGCAGGATTTCAACAAATATGCAGTCCTTTTGTACAACTAATGTCCAAGATATTTAGACAGCATTATTTGAAAACCATGTCAACAGTTTATTAGCAAAAACAAACGTTGATTTGGGAGTAAGTTACCCTTTTTTAAAGAACAGCAGTATGTCGGTGCATACACATGTGGCTGTGTCTTAATGTTAGCTTGCGTCTTTGGGTCTGGTTTGGGCCCCATCACAGCCTCGGCCATCATTTTAGCCCTGCAGCTTATCTGACCCACACAGTAAATCTCTCTAGTAATTCCACGGCGAGGATGAACAATGTCCCCACGGCATCTCTCCCAGCAACCCGCGTGTGCTCAGGATGCTGCTTAGGGCACACGGCGGAGGTGGAGACAACAGACGGATTAAGAGTGGAGAATGACACCTCTGTCTAACGCGCATGTTGTCAGGTTTTACTGCGAGAGCGAGCTGCTTCCTTTGGCTGTGTAGCATTTTGTGTGTGCTGATAAAACCGCTGGTTCAATCCCATTGTAAAACATTCCGCACTCATAATTTGTTAAATTCACACAGGTATTTCAAGACTTGTAAGTGTTGCATGGATTACCATCAGATGTGGTAAAATGATGGAGAGATGGAGAGAAGCTGGGGGTGGGGGGGAGTCAGCAAAAAGCCCTGGAACCGGCCTGCTTCAGAGGGTTAAGCTCTGGGCTAATGAAATTTGCACCAACCTGCAGAACAAGTCGCCACTGAGGTATCCGCGCTTTCCCATTCAGATGAGCACTCTGGCCCTGCGCCGCGCGCTTTTGCTGCAGGAAATTTGTTTGTGTAAGTGTACGAGTGAGCGAGTGACATGGAGAGATTTTGTGTGAAAGAGGGCACACGTGGTTTGGTTTGTGTGTCTCTATGTGCTATTGCACACCTTCCTGCTCTTGCTGCCGTCTGCACTTTAGGCCCAGTGTTTAGCCGAGCAGAAGAGGAAGCAGCTGAATGATGGCACTATCTGCCTGCTGGCACCATCGCTATGAGCTGTTGGGTGGACGGAGCTGAGCGGGTGGATGGGTCCGAGGGGGTGGATAGCGTTACGGCGGAAGAAGGACGCCCTTCACACGCAACAGGTGGGGCACGAAGCAGGATGCATCGGGAGAGGATGTATCCATGACTCGTGATGACTTCAGGCCTCCAATGGGTGTGGTGCACAGTCGGCGTCATCTGTTCGCTTTACTCATGGAACCGTGCACACGATACATTGGAGTTGGTGCCTTGTAAAATATTCAAACCTCCTGACGGTTTTCCCATTTTGCCACATCACAACAACAAATTTGGAGTTGTCTGTTCACAAAGTGGCACTTCAAATGTATACATGGTTTTCTATGTGTGTATACATGGTTTTCTATATATATATATATATATATATATATATATATATATATATATATATATATATATATATATATATATATATATATGCCTCTGAAGGAAAAAATTGTACATTTGTAAATAAAATTAGCTGCGGAAGTTACCACATTGGCAAATGAGTCTATCTGTGTATTTTATTCTCAGTATATATCTAGCTGTGCTGTGAGGACAGGACCAAGGAACAACCCAAACCGGTTAGATACAGCTGTGGAGAACTTTTAAAGCAGGGTTAGGTTATTAAAGAACACTCCTATATTTTCACAGAGCAGGGGAGATGATGGCAAAACTGTAAACCTATAAAAAATGGATGTCCACCTAAACCGACTGCACAATAAAGGTGATTAATTAATTGGGGAAGCAGCCCATGGTAACTCTGGAGGAGCTGCAGAGATCCACAGCTCAGGTAGATGAATAAGCTCTTAATGAGGTTTGGCAAGAAACCATTAAAAGGCATTTTATTCGGTTTGCTGCACACAATGAGAGGGATGGAGAAAAGAAGGAGAATAATTGCTCCTTTAAGACCAGAATTGAGCTTGTGATGGAAATCATCCTGAACAAAGCATCAGCACGATGGTACATGGTGGTGGCAACATCATAGTGTGAGGATGCTTTTCTTCAGGAGGGAAAGGGAAGCGGGTGGGTAGTGATGGGAAGATGTACGGAGTTACTGGGCAATCTTAGAATGAAAAACTCTTAAGAGGCTACAAAAGACAGTAGGTAGACATTTGGTTCACCTTCCATCTAGATAACAACTCTAAAATAAGCAAGAAGTATAATAGAACAGACCTAAATCCTCTGGAGAATCCGCAGCAGTAGCTAAAAATCGATGCTCTCTATACAGTCTGGTCTTCACATGTAGACGGTGTTTAGGGGAAGGTCCTGCAGAGACTGCACTTTCTGCGGCAACTCAAGAAGCTCAACCTTTCGCAGGAGCTGCTGTTCATCTTCTACGCTCCCATCACATCGTCGGTTCTGTGTTTGTCCATCACTGTCTCCGCCACAAAACAGATCAGGTCTAAACGACACTGAACAATTAGGTCTGCAGAGAGGATCTTCAGGGCGGACCTTATCTCTCTCCAGGACTTAAAAAGATCTAGGTTCGGGGAAAAAGGCTGCTAACATCTCTAGAGACTCCACACATCCTTCACATAAACAGTTTAGACTTTTACCTTCAGGTTGGCGCTACAGTGCTCAAAACCGGCCGCCACCAGAGACAGTTTTTCCCCCCAGGCTGTCTCTCTGAACACCATAAACCTTGCAGCCTGAGTGGTCGGCTACACTGCTCTGAAACAGAAAAAGAATATCGCACTTTCACAACTCAGAACCTCTCTTTTTCTTGATGCAAATAGAAGAAGAAAACATGCTGCTTATTTATACTAAATGCATGTACGCTGTGAGTGCTGCAAACAAAGTCATATTTCATGATTGTTCACGGCTGAAAAAAGAGGATTCAGATGGAATGAAAGAAAATGAGAGGCACAGGAGGAACTTAACAGAACAGAAACTAATAAGCTGTACACAAACAGAACACAAGTAGATTTAAGAGACCGAGAACCAGCAAGAGGCTGGAAAACTCAGAAACAGTAAGAAAATGGGAAGAAAGGGGAACACAGAACAGAAAGGACCAAACTTTCCACAATAAAAGAGAAAGCTTCTAATAAGAAACGGAAGACGACTCTAAATACAAGAAATTTAACTTCCTACGCATGATAAACAAAGTCCAATACGTGACAGGTATGTTGTGCAAAGTATTAACCCAGTAGAGCTGCATGAAAATCAATGCCACACTTTTCAGATTTTTTATTTATTTAGATAAAGAAATAAAAAATAAAAATAAAAAATAAAATATATATATATATATCCACGTAAGTTTTACTATGTTTTATGTAAGTTTATCAGTAAAAATTCCAATAAAACGCACTGAAGTTTCAGGTTTTAAAGAATTTCAAGGCATCTGAGTGCATTCATAACGCGCTGTAACCCTGGAAAGCTGTTCAGGTGTTGCTTCAGCAGGATGTCTGAGAATGCGGCAATCACTTTGTTAAACAATGCCATTAAGATTTAATTAAGGCCAATTTCCTCAGCAGAGACTCGTAAAAAGCCTCACAGTTTCGACAATTTATTAGGACGCTGCTGGGAGACACAAAGAAAGGGAGCGGGAGTCAAAAAGCAAAGGAAACGAGTTGGTGGTTTTATGAGCAGCAAAACGGAGACGGAGACGGGAGTCAGGCGGGAATATCGACTGAGGACGATGGTGATCCCTGTCATGATGGGATTTGCCAGTTTCCCCAAACTCTGCCTCTGGTTGTGCTCTTTACTCTCCACCTCTGCGGAGGGATTTTCTTTCATAGGGTTCCTTTGCAGCGCTGGCCTGCATCAGCTCTGGTGTTGCCTTACAGTAAGTGATCCGGACCTTGCGGGATTTCAATCAATCATCAAAGAGTGAGTGTTTGTGCGCTCCCTGCTGCCCAGAATGAGCTTTTTTTTTGTTGTTGTAGTGGTAGTAAATGGGAAAAGGTCACCTCTCTCTCCGAACTCATAGTGGTTCGAAACAAAGAGAGGATCAGAGGATGGGGACAGATAAACCTCGGAGACGGAAGAGGCTGACTTTTTGGCAGACGGATGTGTTGGCTGCATAGAAATCAGCTCTGTGGACATCTTTTGCAGTCCTGCTGAAAAGCCACAGAAACGAAACCCTTGATAAAAAAGACGATAAATTGACCGAAACCTGCACATCCCTGTGTGCTGCTCTCTTTGTTTTCCTTTCAAGCTTATTATGAAATCATTGTGATGCTCATTCTTGCTGTTCATTATACACTTATGAATATTTACACGTTTGTCAAGCTGTAGGTGGGAAAGAAACCGGTTATTTACATACTGCATAAAAACACGTCTTCGCCCTAGTCTCTGGCATTTCAAACTAAAGTTTTCATCACTTAGGATTGTTAGAAATTATTTAGGCAATCTTCTTTACTAAATGCAAGATTTATTAATGGAATTGTTTTTAATAAGAGGCTCACAAACATTTCCATATTTTATTGTGCTGGTTTTTAAACTAAATTGGGTCTTCTTTCTGACAGAATAGCTGCAACTGAATCAAATATGTTGGCCTCCTTGCTTGCTCACATCTTTTCAGTTTTACTACTAAAGTTTCCATAGGATTTGTGATTGTCGCTCCAATCATTGATCAAATCAATGACTTTGTTATTAAGCTATTTTGCAAATGATTTTCAGTATGCTAAGGGTCATGATCCATGTAAAAATCCACTTATACCCAAGCTTTAACTTCCTGGTTGATGTTAATGTATCTTCAGTGTTTCCATATTATATGTTTTCCCCATGATGCCATGTATTTTGTGAAGAGCACCAGTGCCTACTCAAGCAAAATATCCCCACAACATCTTGCTCCCATTACCATAATTCACTGTTGGGATGGCGTTCTCAAGCTTGCATGCATCCTCCTTTTTTCTTCCAAATACAATTGTTATTATGGCCAAACTCAAGGTCTTTGTCCCAAAGCACATTTGCAAGCTCTAGTCTGTTTTTTTTGTTGCTTTTGGTGTCATGGCTTCTTCCTTTCTGAGCGGCTTTTCAGCCAACGACTGTACATGACTCGTTTTCCCGTGGAGAATGACACTCTCACCTGCCTCACAAGGTCTCTTGCTTTTCTCTTGCCGTGTTGGTCATGTGTACATTTTGCAACTAAAACACATTCATCTCTAAAACACCAGACTCCTCTCCTTTCAAATTTACAATTGATTTATGGCATAGTAATCTGTGTCACACTTCTCATTTTGAAGAAAGTGAGACAAAAAATCACATTATTCACATTATGTTGTCATGTAGTAAATAGAACTATTTTGGTGATCGTAAAAGACCTAAACAGATTTGATGTCAGGCAGAGAGGAAAATAAATGATTGTCTTTTTATACAGTGTGTGCACATTATCTCGTTTAAATGTATGAATGTTTTTTTTTTCCATAAAGTGAGTGGGAGACTTTTAGTTTTTCTCTCTCTCCAAAACTGACATTAGATGGCTTTTTGCCATCTAATGTCATGTAATGTAATGCCATGTTTAGCCTCCATTTAGAGTGAAATATAGCCTCTTTCTTTTTTTTGTAATACATATTGAATTTTAAGAACTGACAATTTAAATAGTAGTTCTGAAAAGGTTCCCTATTGCTTCAAAGCAATACTGCTGGTAGGATCCAAATGTAAAAATATTTTTTTTCCCTATAGAGTTTAATGAAAAAAAACTTATATTCTCAACACAACATCTTTCATCCCAAAGCATGTTTATCCATTCCTGCGTTATTTTTTCTTTTGTTGTCATTTTTTCTCTGGGCTGTCAAAGAAGCATTGGGGAATTGCAAGTGACAAAAAACATTGAAAGAGTAGGTGGGGAAAAGGACAAGGGCTGCACTTTGAGATTCTCTTGTGTCTAGAAGGCCCATGTTGGGAAGATTATCATGTGAGCTGCTTTGTGAAGGAGTGCTGCTGCCCACTCTGAGGGGCAGGCGAACACTGCTCCCATTTTTCCGTCTTTGCCACCCATTCAAGGCACAAGGAAAGTTTCTAGTTTTAATCTGGAGTTCTGTTTGTGTTGGTTGAGCTGCACATGCTGGTTTGGTGAGACATCCTTGGTGTGCTGGCGGATTTTTATTTTACCGGCTCATTTTGAGAGAGGGAAATCAAATTGTCCATTTCTGCTTCGAAATGGTAGCAGCTGAAATCCAAAAATAAGATTTGTCAAATTACTTTTGATTGCTTGTGGCAGTCTTTGCTAGTCTTAATTGGGCATTAATCATTTTTTAAAGATTTGTTTTTTTTATGATTGCGTACTTTTTAGTTTACGGTTTAGCTGATTTACCCCCACATCCTCTGCTCCTGAACATGACCGTCTCCATGAGTCCGTGAAAAGCAATGGCTACTACATCCGCGGTTACTCCGTCTTGCTCCGCTCTGAGTTCCTTGGAGCTTGAGAAGCGTATGCGCGAAATGTACCAGCCTACGTCATGAAAAAAGAGGATATAAAGGAGCCAGACACAAAACAAACTTCTCATTCATCCTTTGAACAGCGTCCGAAAAGTTCTCTGTTGGTGGTTATACATCGGCTTGGCGTGTTTTTGTATGTAGTTGTGTTTTAGCTCATGTTAATAGACATTGCAATCCACATTTCACCATTATGTTATAGGAATTTCAGTAGAAAATAGTGGGCTATTTCTCTCTGGTTTGAGTCCGATGGACCGGAACGGGGCAGAAAATAGGATTCTTCCATATTTTGATGTTTTGACGGTGAATGACGGAGAGCTGGTCCACTGACAATGACGTTCGGAGAAGTCACGGAGAATGTGGAATTTGGGGGTTAACAGCTCACAGCAGCATGATTTGAAAGCATACATAAACAATCCAGACAATTGCTCTCCACTGCTACTAATCAAAATGAAAATTTCACAGTCGTTCACAATATTCAGCCTTTTCAAAAGTGTACAAAAAATACTCTTTTTTCCGGAGCCCCCCAAAAATTATTTTATTGATTTTGGCTGATTTTGGCAATCTCCAATTTATTGGAGGCACATTGAGGCATGAGGTGCATGGGGGCTACTGTCTGATAAAATTGTTGTCATTACACATTTTACAAAACACGTAAGAGAAAATAAAGTATTTCACGAATCATAACAGTATGACATAAAGATAAAATGATTAAACATTGATGTTGCTTTTGTAGTTTCAACAAACACTGTCTTACTAGGTAGGAAACATACCTAAAAAACAAACAATACATGGATTACTTGTCACACTCACAATTGCATGCACATGCAGTAGTTTTGTGACATCTGTGGACTAGTTGTATAATGTCCCATGGCATTAAACGCACCAATCACAAAGCAACCGCTGGGTTTAGGAAGTTAATGCACATGTACACTATTTCCTCAGGGAACTTCAGCCATTTTTCCAGTTTTTCCGATCTGTTCTGTGTTGTTAAAATTGATCAAAATAACATGGCACATCTAGTGTCCTATTGATTTTAGGACACTTGGGACCTTCTGCAACATGGAAGAAGTGTTGGGTTGTTGGTCCGGGCGAAGCTGTCGGAGGTGGGGGGGTTCGGCCTTCTGGCTTGCGTGTAGGTCGTGACTGTATGGAAACTCAGGCCTGATGATCCTCTCTGCAGCTCTAATTTGTTCGTCGCAGATTGGACATGTCAAGATTTGTGGATGAGCTGAACCACACAGAGATTAACGAGCAGAGGACAGACTGAATGATGATCATCCCTCTACTCTTTAGTGGGTTTAGCTCCAGGTGGTTCCAGACTCATTATTGCCCTGGATCAGCCCAAGGACAGCGGTGCCATCTGCAAACTTCATGAGTTTCACAGACGGGTCGCAGATGTGCGGTCATTAGTATACAATAAGAAGAGTAGAGGGGAGAGGACACACTCCTGGGGGGCGCCAGTGTTGATTGTTCTAGACGGCGTGAGAAGATACTGCCCAGCCTTACCTATTGCTGCAGGTTGGTGCAGGATGAAGGTAGGTTCAGGTTGACTGCATGTTCTGCCGATCCGTTTGCCCAGTAGAGAAATCGCAGGGACTCCAGTAGGTGGCCTGAGATCTCTTTCAGGCGTTTCAGCACAGACGCTCAAAGTTTTAATGACCACAGGCGTCAGGGCAATAGGTTGATAATCATTTAACCCTGTGATTGTTTGTTTCTTGGGCTCCAGGATGATGGTAGAGCGTTTTAACCGGGGGGGCTTCAGCGTTTTAACCGGGGGGGCTTCAGACAGTTTTCAGACAGACTTGTTGAATATGTTGGAGAAGATGGGGGTCAGTTGGTCAGCACAAGTTTTTAAGGAGAGGGGCGAGACACTTTCCAGACCCCCGGTGCTTTCTTCCCACACAGATGCTTGAATGCCCTGTTGACATCTTCCTCTTTGATCTCAGGTGCCGGTGGAGGTGGAGAAGAGGGGGTTGAAGAGTTGCTGGTGGGGGGGTGGGGTTGAGGGGGCCTATTGTGAGAGAGTGAGGTGTGAAAGTCTGCAAAAGAAGTTAATGAATCTGAAAAAGAAGTGATTTTTCCTCTGCTATTATATAACCTGGTTATGATCTGCTTACATAAAATGGGAATTGTAATTTCTCTTCTGGTGTTAAGATTTCGATCGAGAGTGCACCACTTTACTTCTTATTGATTTGTCCACATACATGTCAGGATAAACTATCTACATTTCAATTTATGGCAGTAATTGGTGATGCCTTCTGTGATGATTAAAGTTTTTTTGATGCTTTAACGTATTCTTGGCTCTAATTCTATTGCTGCACACAGGCGTAAAACCAATACTACCCCTAGAACATAGTACAATTGTACTTCCAGCAGTCTTGGGTTTCAGTCAACATTTGCAAATTCACGTCTTGTTTTCCTCGGCATTCATTTTGTACAGTAGACCCAAGAGGACATTTATGAAGTTTATCTTATAAAAGAGCACAGTATATCTAACATCGTGATGATTCCTTTATATCTCCTTCACTATCCTCTTATTGCTTTCATTCTTTGCTTTCTTGTTGTTTTTTATTTTCTCCCCCCCTCTATAAAGTACTGTTTCAAATCTCTTCCACTCTCTAGTTTTAGATCCAATTTTACATCTATAAATGCAACAAGGGGCGAACACAAGCATTTTCTGCTTGGAGTTTCACTTTCTTCCCAGTGATTCAACTCTATTACCTTTCTGTCAAATTCCGACTCTTGCCGCTACCTGCCATGCTGCTGGAAATAAGGTGTTTTTTCACTTTGCTGGTAGGACAGAAGGACTGGTCATGAGCTGCAGGCTATACTGCTCAGGTCTGCCTCTTTTTTCTGATTGTTTGGCTCTGAGAGAAAACAACTAAGGCCATGTGAGTATTTACCAGAATGCAGGATTCAGGCTGTGCATCAAATGTGCTGTAACAGTCTGTTCTCACACTGTGTGATACACTTCAACAAATAAATTAAAAAAACCAACAACTGCAAATGCATTGGCCCCTTAATTTAAATAGAAACAGCTTTCTAAGCTTTCATAAAATGATGAGTGATGGGAAAAGTAAGGCGTTTGATTTAGCTATTTTCCAGGCCTGAGTATGTAAATACATACCATAAAAGTTTTCATCTCTACCTTTTCTAAAGTTTAAAGATAAAAAAGAGTAAACTCAAAAAATGCTCTTTTTTTTTCTTTTCATGCAGAATGTGTGGAGATTATAGTGGAGGGTGGGATGGGCGGGGGACATGACAGCAATGCTTCGTCCAGCCCTTAAACACGACCAAGTTTTTGTATTTTACACTAAAACAAAAACATTGAAATAGAAACAATGGCAGAGCAGAATAGATTTTTAAAACATGATTTTGATGAATACTAATATTATTTTAGAAGTATATATTTTGTTCGCTATTTACTCTATTTCAACTTTTCGACCGAGGGGGCGAATGCCTGCAAAAATCTGGGAATTTACGCTATGCACCTCTACAGTTAAGCTGTACAGCAAAAGAGAAAGGCTTATCACAAGGGCTAAAATAACTTACCCTAACCCTGTGTAATTATTAATAGGTAATACGGCATATTCAGATAAATATGAAATGTTTAAGTTTAAAAGAGAAAGAAATCACTTACATAAATTAATAATACTTGCATGTTGAAAAGAGGCAAACTGAGAATAAAATTCCAGAGTTTGGAAAATCTGAATTTGCAACGGTTAATTTTAAAGACTTTTATTAAAATATTTGTGTGTTTGACCCCTCAATCTGATCCGCATAAAAGGTTATATGCTACATACTTTTTAGCTAGAAAAATAACACAGTATGTAATAAAATACACAAAAAGTCTCTCGGTAAACACTTTTACTGCACTGCATAAATCACGAGCATAACAAAGACAGCAACAAATAAATCTGCACAATGCATTAAAATGTGACAGATCTTAAAGCAGAGAGGTATGGAAATGTGGCAGGGAATAGCATCTGCAGATCACTGTATAATTAGAGCTTTGTAACAACAATTTTTTTTAATTGTTAGTTGGATGGATCAAGTATTTTCTTTGACAGTTTCTCTCCTCATTAAAACTGTGAACAGAAATATTACAGTTTCGCTCTTGGTGCACTGACATTTACCCCACAGCTGAAGTGTTTTACTGTAGCTGCTCAAATGTAGACCTCTTCAGGCTGAGGTTCTTATGAAACAAGCGTTTATAAAACAAGTGCAAGTAGTTTGCAACTACTTGCAGGTAAACTCTGATAAGACCTAAACCCTAATTATCTCCCCTGAGAGCCAAATAAATAAAATCAAGCAACATCTCGGTGTGTTAGCCTCCAAACCTGAGAAACGTTGTTTTTTTTTTTTTTTTTATTCTACCGTGTAAGACTGCTGTTTTCAAGGATCAATTAGAAACAAGTTTTTTCAGCTAAGAAATATTTCTAAGCTTCCTAAGTTGGAGATGATTATTCATGTTTTTATTTAATCTTGTCTTGACAATTGTAACAGTATTTTATATGTGTCTGAAAAAGAAAGATATTAACCAACCGTCTGCGGTCAATTCAGAATGCTGCCGTAAGGCCAACATGCAAAAGCGATGGCACGTTACTCCAGTTTTGATCTTTTTACATTGGCTGCAGGTTCATTTTACAATATTTGTCTTTACTTTTAGAGCCCCGTGTGGTTAAGCCCCACCCTATAGCTAACCTGACTCTTGCCAGATGGATTTCGTTCTGCAAAGTTCCACACATCCATCTGAGATTGCTCCATTGAAGATGTATTTCAGAAGGAGGGGCCTTATCGAAAATCCTTGCATGTGATTGGATAAATCACTTGGTCTGTTATCTTTATGGACGCCGACAAGCTCTTGCCAAACCTGGCCGGGAGAAGGGTGAAAACATCGTTTCCACTAACAAAAGCCTTCAAAGCCGTTCGCTGGTGTTCTTTTAAAGAATTAATGTTTGGTAGATCGGACAGCACTGATGACACAGCGGCATCAATGTTACCACTTGTTTTCTCACTGCGAGCCGCCATTGTTGTCTGAATCCAAACAGTCGCTTCTCTGATACGTCACATCTACGAAAATCCCGCCCCTGATTGGCTCGTCCATTTTATGCAGTATTAAAATCTCTTCCAATGGCAGTGATTCCAGATGGATGTGTGGAGCCGTGTGGAGCTCTGCAGAACGAAATCCATCTGGTGAGAGTCAAGTTACCCAATAGCCCCAGTTCCACCGCTGGTGAGTGTTTCAGGATCAGTTTTGGTTTCACGGCACAGCCTGGGTTTCTCTGGCCCTACTCAACAGCAGGATCAAACTGAGTGGATCCAAGCGCAGTTTTAAGTGAACACACTGCTTTTCGGTGACTGGCTGAGGGGGGAGGAGAAATGTGAAGGTTTTTCTCAGCAGTCCAGAAGAAGTCCAAAAAACCCCCAAAAAAAAACCAAAAACACAGGCACAATGTGACAACAGCTCCCCCTGTTATGTGGTCTGTAACTGCAGTCAGTAGTATGATGAATACTATTAATAAACTCCTAAAAAAGTACAAAATGTAATGTAACTGAAGTTAGTCTTCAATATAAATGGCTCAATATTATTTTAAAGCTAGTTAAAAGTTAAAAGTTGACTGAAGGTACGAGTTGGGCTAAAAGCCGTTTATATTGTTGTGAATATATAGTTAAAAAAAGTGTGGCAATGCTCAACATTTTAGTTGATAGAAACCATTATACCGTTATATGTTATAAATAAATCCAAAGGGATTCTGGGTAATTTTCAGAACGACTGCTTTAATGCATTAAGAGAAACATTTTAGAATCACTGAGTTAGAGCAACCTTCAGTTTAAATCCAAACTAGCTTGTTTAAGCGGGTAACATTGATTTCTGTGAGTTTATGTATATCAGAAATACACAATGAATCTGTCGTTAACATTTATTGATGTAAAATGTGCAACCCCAGATTAATAAAAAAAGACTGTGTGAAGATTCTAGCTGAAGCTGGTAAGAGTTATAATATTCACAGCAGAAGTTGGGAACCAGCCATCACTCCAAAGCAAAATAAAAAAAAAAAGTATGGTTTGCAACAATATGCTGTGGGTTTGTTTTGGTGCACGAAGGTTTGAGCATTTCACAAAACAGATGGGATCATCATCATCAAAGATATTGGAATGTGGAAAAACTGGTGCAGAATCTCAAAACACCCTGATGGTTTAAGCTTGAGCACAAATGGGTCCTCCAAATAGACAATAACCCCAAGAATACACCCAGCTACTTAATAACCTGATAGGCTAAGGACCACAAAGGAGTGGCCATCACAAAACCCAATCCCAGACCCAGAGGATGAAAAGCTCTTTGCTCTTCTCTTTAGTTACAGAAGTACTGTCTGCAGGAACGGAAAAAAATCCACCAAACTTTAGATTTTTTATTATCAAGAATCTTGTGGAAGTATACCTACAACGTTTGACCGGGGAGGCACATTTTAAAAGGCAATTCTCCAAAATTAAAAGCAATTGTATTGTATGTAAACTTCTGGCGTAGAAGAAAATAAAACAGTTTTTAAATTGTTATTCTCATTCTGGCGTTAACAAACTAAAATACTTCAGGTATTTTCTACTGGCCTAAAAAAAAAAGCCCAATGAAGGAAAAAAAAACGTTGCCGTCTTCTAAACAATGCGTGGATAAATCTGATTTAGGCGCACTGCATGTAAACTTGGTGGTGAAAAAACTGTCAAAAAACTCTATTTTCTTTCTATGAAACATCTTCAAGGATGTACAATGTTTTGATTTAACACTGAAGTGGACCAGGTAAGTTATGTAAAAAGGGTATAAAGCATAAACCATTTTTGTGCTATAAATATTAATCATAGTCTGTTGCGGTCAGTGTTAAGATAAATGCTTGATGCAAATGTGGAGGATCTTTAGTTTTTGGAGTTGTTTCATGTGTGCATGTACATGAAAGCAAGAGAAGGAGCAGAACTTTTTTTTTTAACTAGAACAGTTATTTTTGACTGTAGCTGTATGCTAGTTTATTAAAGAGCTCAATGTGGACAGAACAGAGGAAGTAATTTCCATAAATATGCACACTTGTTTCAGTGATAGTCAGCTCTTTATTTATCCCTGCATAGTGTCTTTGTGCACTTGGAAGCAAAGCATGACTAATTCATTTATGCTTCCATCCACATTGTGGAGTGCAGCAATCCGCGTTAGCTGGCATTCCTGTCTTGAAATGAGCCACTTTGGAGCCGAAGCTCCTTTAAAGGGTCTCCACCACTGCTGCTGCTAAAAACATCTCTGCTGCGTTCGTTTAGAATCAAACCTAATTAGAGAGAAAACAAATTGGGCTCATGCACATATTGTGCTGTTTCAAATCCCAATCAATTAGGCGCTTCACGTGGTTCTCCAGCAAGTGAACTTTCAAGGTTGTAGCATCTTCTCAAAACTGCACAGAGGCCTTTATCAGATTGTTTCTCCGGCTTAAACGGCTGCTGACGGGGTCCTGCAGGTACACAATCATTAACGGCAGCAGTGAGGATGTTTTAAAAGCGATAAAACAGATTTCTTGGGATACTGCTGTACTTCTTATAAGGTTGGAAAGTTGGTGGTTTTTGAAGTCTATTGAAAATTTACGTGTGTGTGTGTGTGCTCAGGATTGAACAAATACATATTTTTCTGCTTGTCCATTTTAAAAACCTTGTTCCTGTGATGAAGCAATGGCTAGCATAGCCTGTCTTCTCTACAAATGTGATTAGTGCGGCATGATAACCCGGATTATACCTTGTGTTTTCTGCTTTTTTTTTAACGCTCTTCCTCTATTTTTTTTTCTCGTATGCCCAGCTCTAAAGGAATCCTCATTAGAGTGCCACTTTCACACAAATCTGCTTTCAGCCCACACATCAGCGGGATGAAATGCACACTCTCCAATACACATGTAGAAAGTAGATTCATCAATTTATGTTTTTTTTTTTTCTTAATAAGAGCCCATAACATTTTGCTGCTGCTTTGTATGAAAGAGTCATTCAATCATCAAAGAGTGTTTGCCGTTAAACCTGAGTCTTTGCCTTACAAACGAAGTCATCAGGCTGAAGTGGATTCTGCTTTTCGCTTTGATCAGGCTGACACATTCAGTCTGCGCGTAATAGCTCTATTCAGCTTAGTCTATCTTTTTTTTTTCTTCCATTTATCAAAACACGTCGGCATCAACAGTACTGACGATCATTTTAAGCATTAAATTTGTTCTTTCCATGTTGTTTTGCTGTTGTTTAGATATGTTTTTAATTGATTGATGGGGAGTCTTTACATTCTTTTCACAAAAGCAACCTTAAACAAAGGTTATGCACGTTTAGTTTTAGATATGAAAGCCTTAACCAAAAAGGGAAAGTATGAGCCGATACTGATAATGTCTGCCCTGACACGATTCAGTAACATGTTACCAACTCAATGCCATCAACTATTCACCGTCGCTACATCCTCGTTAAGGAGGAGGGATTGCTGCAAAGTCAATGACTCGAGGCAATCAGCTGGCTTTCTTCCTGGGTTTTTATCAATTTGAACAATAAACAGAACGGTAATGTAACTGAGTTCCAATCTGTCTTTATAATTGGACTATATCGACTATGTATCTCTGTGTATAAATGAGAAGGTATGTAAAGGGAATTGAGATGACAATTATTGGAAATGGGCATTACCGTCAAAGAATAGACGTCAGTGAATGAACGTGGGATTTCATTCCCTAAATTGCTGAGAAAACTGGAAACTTGGCCCACTTTTCTTTTTTTAATCTGATAATAAAGAGCGTGCCTTGTTCAGTTAGTTCACAGGTATTCAAGTGGAAATAGCTTCAACGTGTCTTTTACGTTTACAGAAATGTGCATTTGAACGGTTAATCTGAAAGGAAAGGGAGCTACGCTAATGGACAATTCTCTCTGGTTCTCTCATGTTGCTTTTTATTAATGCGGACTTTCCCTCCTGTTCACGGAGGTCAATTGTCGTTTCCTTTCACCGTGTGTGTTGACCGTCCATTATTCCAATGTGCTTCGACGGGCAGCTCACCCTCTGTTCTCCGTCAGTGCTATATTAAAATCAAATAATAAAAAATCAGCTTCTATGCGGGGCTGTTTCAGCTGTGATTCTGCTGCGGGCTGCTGCCCCGCTGCTTTGGATAATATCGTTGCTGGTGTCGCTGCGATCAAGTCCGCTGCTCTATCCACTCCTCTCATTCGAGCTCACACGCTTCATTCGTATGCAACTCGGGATTCCTATTTTGCTGCCTTGGTTCTTTTCCTTCCGGGGTTGAGGGGGAGTCTGCACCTGTAGGGTACAACAGACACACACACACACACACACACACACACACACACACAGACACACACAGAGGCACGCACGTTGGCTGAATTTACTCGCATGCCCTTCTATTTTGGCAGCGGGGATCCAAACTCTGGAGGCATTCACATTTGCCCTCTCAGTTCCAGCTGCGAGGAAAATAGGTGCGGGAGCTGTGGAGGCACCATGACAAATTGGGGAAAGACAGTATTATCAGGCTCCATTTGCCAAGCGAGACTCGCTTTTATTGAAGTTTAAAGTAGACTGCATATTTTAAAAACCCACGGGTCTGTCGGGCATCGCATTGAGGCTTTATTGGATTTTCAAAGAGACTACAATTGTTTCCCCCCCCCCCTATATATATACATAAAAAACTAACTTCTGTTTATTTCGTTATATGCAAAACATCGCCAAAGAAGACTCCAAAAAAACCACTGAGTGCTGGATAAAAGAGATGCTGGCTTCAGACTGCTAAAATCAAGTGTCATGGGGCCTCCTAAGAGTGCTTTGTGTGCGTATAGAGCGTAAGTGCCTCTGTATGCTGCAGCCCTTATATAAATGGCAGTGAAGCACCTGAAGCATATATCGGCTCTCAGCTGCTACATTTTCCTGTCGGCGCGTTGACTCACGCAGGTGCATGTGAGACAGTCGAGTTTGACACCCGTGAAGAGAGAAAATCGCAAACACAGCGGCACACAAGAAGCACAACAGTGGCCTCGGCACGGCAGCGTTATGAAGATGAAGAAAGTTGACAGTAGATTAAAAGTCAAGCTAAATATGGCCTCGTTGCCTCCTTACCATCCACCAAATGCGATGTGCTTGTTCGTACTTGACTGAGCATGTCCAGACATCTGGACGCGTAACCTTTATCCTGTCAGCGTGGTGGAGTCAGCAGCCCTTTACCCCGTTTTTTTTTTTTTTTTTTTTTTTTTTTGGTCAGAGCCGAGAACCAATGCTTTCTACCTATATTATTATTGGGATAGTTTTTTTTTTTTTTATCAGAAGTGGAAAAACTAAACCCGATCTGACACCCTGACCTTAGTATCGAGGACAAACCAATCCTGACTGGGACAATACCTCCCACAGACAGACAGTCTGATACTACGTCTAATTTCATAAAATCAATGCCATGTACAGTTAAGAAGTTAAACATCAGTTAGTATTTCCATATGAAAAAAGAAGAAGAAAATATTATAGTAGGTCTGGCAGAGTAATATTTAAAGTCCCAAACATTTATCCAACAGAAAACTAGTGAAAAAAGTGTGGCTCGTAGTATGGAATACCTGTTAACAGGTCCGAAGGAAATGAATACTTATGCTAGGCACTATGGCTTTCTTTGCTTTTACAAATATGTGGACTGTGTGTAATGGAGGATTGAAATTGATGAGTTGTAACCAGTGGTCCAGAGAGGCGAAGATTTTTTTTTTTTGTTGCCATAAAACCTGGACTAGGACCTGTGTTTGATCGATTACCAGTAAAGCCGGAGGCTATTCTCACTGAATTCTGAGCAACCCTTGAGAAACGTGAACAGTCTTTGCCTTTTGCTCTCAACCGGCAACAAAAGCTTCGGAGTGACAGTGAGTATTCAGGCTTGATGTACAATATCACCCCCATAGAGAGAGAAGCATAAATCTGAACGTAAACCTTGGATGTCTGTCAAAACATCTCCTACCCTGGAAAGATTTTACTTATCCTGTCTGTGCTCTCCTCCCTGTGGAGACTCTTATAAGATCTTTATCATCCTAGTAAATCCAACTACAATATTATATTTTTATGCTTTCCTTGCACCAGGTATAGCTGAGAGAACACCTAAGCAGAAATCTCTTGGTCATATTGGTAAGGGCAGCTGTGGTGACGCTGGGGAAATCCATAGGCTGATGGATGGTTCCTTTGGGATTTATTTCATGCTATTTTTTTTCAAAGAGAAAGAAAAATAAAAGTTAGAGCTGCTATTTTGTTGGAGAATTCTGTAATTTCCAGGTCAATACCCTTGTAGTTGGTGTTTTTTTTTTTCAGGTTACCTATATAAACCCTGACCTCTGTAGAAATATTAATCGTAAATTATCATATTTTACCTTCTAAGATATAAAACTGTATATTTATGCCATGGAAACTGGCAAACATAGACCACAGAGTCTGAAACTTTGACATGGAAAATATGCTAAAACCCCGATAAGCACGCAGACAACAGAACAGTTGAGCAAGTGTGACGTTCTTTCCGCAGCAGGTGGACTTTACTTTGACGGATTGAAAAGTGTGAAAAGAATCTGAAAACGAATCGGTAGGGTTAACTTCACTAACGTAGCTAGCTTCAGGTAATGTTTACCGCAGTGGTATTTAGGGAAAGTGATGTGCAGCTTTCAATATGCTGGGAAATGCAGCCACTGTCTCAGAAACATGAAGACTCCCTCTGAGCTATGTCTCTGAGTATCCTTTTCCGTCTGCCCCCTCTGGAGCTTTCCATTTATACCTTCTTGCCTTTGCTGTTTCGTCCCTCCCAGCGTTCCTTCCAGTCTTCTTCTTTTATCTCCATTATTTGCTAAATGAAACTTTATCTGATTGGGATGTCAGAAGGGCTGCGGGCCCTCTGGCCCTCAGCGCTGTGCAGACGCTGTTAACGTTCACGCACGGAGTCATCTGTGAACTGGCATTTCTTTTTTTCAGGACATGTAACATTTTACACACATAAAATCTTCTAATAACCGTTCAAGCGTCCACATGTTTTCTCCTCTCCAGTGTGCCAGTAGAGAAGCTGTTTCCTTTTTCTGAACACGTTCTCCCTTCTCGCCGTTCTCCGGAGTATCCGACAGACAATATGGGGCTCAGTGAATTCCCGAACTCATAATCCAATTTCACAATACACTATTCCCCCTCTCTTATTCCCCTGCCAGGCTGGAAGCAGCGGGAGCGATCGGGATATGCGCGCTGGTGTGTGGACGGAGCGTTACCAGAAGGGTTTTGTGCAGCCGGCGGCTCTGAATGCAGAAGAAAGATTTTCGTAAAAAAAATTCTCTTCTTGGGAAGTTCTGGCAGTAACAAGTTCCTTATCTGCACACAGAGTTCTGAAGAGACTGGCTCAAGGTCTTTGGCTTTTTAAATGTAAAAGTTTTTTTTCTCTTTTCTGTGCTGTCAGTGGCGCTTTTAAATCTCGGTGCACCTGCCACATTGAGGGTTGTGTTTGCTTTCTGTGTGCCGTTTAATTATTTCTAAAAGCTAACCTCGCCAACTCTGTCTCAGAATCTATGTCCCCCGCCCCCTCTTTACTTTAAATGTATTTTTATATTTCTTTCTCCATGGTGTTTTGTGAACATCTGCACTCCAACCTGCCAAGAATCTCCCAGTTAGGCTGCTTCTCTCTTAGGGCCATACAGCGGCTTGTTCCTTGGCCTTGAACTCCGATGTCTTGGCACCCATTCATGGGTACACAAGCGTGATATTGAATCACACAAAGGGAGAGAAAGAGCTCTGATTTCACTGCTGGGTTGTGCCCTCTGTGGCCCCTTGCTGCCACCCCCCCCCCCCCCCGTGGCACAGAGACGCGGCCTGCACCAGAGGAAGGAAACCGATGATATAACTGAAGACCACGGGTAGCACAATGAGACAATGACAGGTCCCTTATACGACCCCCCCTGGCAAGAAACATGGAAGCTCTACACTTGGAGTATGTTCAGTCAGTTTCTTTTAAATATTATAATGTCATATACTGTATATTTTTACAGTGTTTTTATTTATTTCAGATGAACATTCGGGTTTTGTAAAAAAGAAAACAAAAAGAAAATACCTCACAAACGAAAAGGAACAAATACAAAGCATATACTGCACTTTCTGCGCGTGACCTAAACCATGTTTTGGAAATTGAAGCTGACCTGGGGTTGTTTTTGTTTTGATAACTGATGTATTTAATTTTGTCAGCACAGTGAAACACGTCTTCTGTCAAACCAACCTTTCAGAAAAGTAGAGGTACCGAGAAGCAGCATTTAGTTCCACTTATCTGTAACAAACTTCCCAGAAGACTGAAACCCTGAGTTCCTTCAAATGAAGGTTAAAAACCTATTTGTTTAGAGCTGCCTTTAAATGCTAATGTCAATGTTGTAGTTCAGCTAGTTTTATATCTTGGTCTGCTGCTACTATTCCACTGCCATATGCTTTCCTCTTTGTCTCTGTAATGTTTTCTCCTTTTTCAGCTCTTTAAATCGTCTCGTTACTGAAAAGCGCTTTGTAAATAAACTTGCCTTGCCTTGCCTTGCTGTATTTAGGAACCCAGCTTGCACTGTTGTTTTAAGAAGAAACTCTTAAAACTTACAGCATGAAACCTTCAATTTTTTTTGCTCCCTTCTTGAGATGTAAATGTCTTGCATATATAAACTTGATTTGCAAGAAAACAAAGTTTTAATTTAAAACCAGTGCTGTGTGGGCAGTACATGTATTCAGAGACTGTGTGTTTTAAAGCACCAGAGCGTAAAAAAAAAAAATCCCTTTTTAAAAAGAACTCAAGTCTCCACGAGGATTAGAGCTTAGATTATAAATCTGAAAATTAAATCCTGCCGCTGCAACATGTCAGCTTTCGCACAACCATCCCCCATTTCCTAAGTTCTTTTATGCATTTTATTTTCAAGGTCCAGATTTTAGTGTTGTCACAGCTGTGCCGGTGCACTTCAGGATCACTCCTAAAAATTGAATCTTAATCTGCTTTTACCACAGCTGGATAAAAGATGTAAAGCCTGCAGAGTTTCAGTAACTGAGCAGTGTCAGTGTTTTGCCCTCACCGTGTGTGCAGCTTGTAGCTTGTCTAGTTGATTAGTAACCCTCATCATGACTGGATGAAGCTAACGATCATACAGGATTCTTTCACTACGATCCGGAATCAATGGGAACTTGTTTTTGCATGCAGCACTTTTTTCATCCTTGGTTTTTTTTCGTTTGTTTGTTTGATTTTTGCAGAGGCGGTGTAGAAGTCTCTGCCTTTTTCACTGAAGAGTGACAATTCAGGAGGGAATGGAGTGTTCGATGCAATGCTTCCTAAAAGAAACTAGCTTGACCAGTTTGTCCGAAGCACGGAAATGTGTAGGTATCATAAGGTGCTGGCAGAATATCACTGCAAAAAGGGAACTAAAAGTAAGTGAAATTTTCTTGAAATCAGTGTATTTTTTCTTGATTTGAGGAGCTAAATAAGACTATTTGCCAATGGAATGAGTATTTTTACCCCTAAAATGAGATAGTTAGATATCCTGCACTTGAAATAAGATGATGGAGATGAATTGTTCCTATTTTAAGTGTAGAAATGTTATTCCATTGCAAATAGTCTTATTTAGCTCCTCAAATCAAAGAAAAATACACTGATTTCAAGAAAATCTCACTTACTTTTAGTTCCCTTTTTGCAGCGTAGCGGCACTTCTGGTACAGATGTGTAAAAAGCCTGAAATTTGTTTCGTCTGCTGTCACAGCAGCTTAATCTCATTATGAAATTACTGAAATCAAGGAATGGCATTTTCTAAATTGTTCATTCAATGAAGGAAAAAATCCAGTTTTAGGAAATTATTGTTTTCTTGCGTAATCTCCAATTGTACCATTGGTTTTCCACCTACTAACTCCTTTAAGATAAATTTAACTAAAACATTCTTACTTGTATATTACTATTTCCGGGTGTTATATAAAAGTAATCTTTAATTTTTAATGTACAACTTCCTGGTTTCCTGCTGCGTACCAGTTAGAAAGCTACAGTGAACAACAAGTCTCCACAACAACCTTTAAATGCTATCTGCATAAACATTGGTTGTTTAGAAAGCCTTTACTGTCTACAAGAAACTACTGAGAATGAACTGAAACCCTGTGCTTTGGTCAGCAGAGGCTGAGATTGAGCTTTTAACCAGCCAACACGCCAGGTGGGTTTGAAAGGATGATTACAAGGGGAAAAAAACCTTGTGTCCACTATTAGGCCCTCAACATCTAATATCCTCCACCATGCTTGTTTCTCTGGCCATGGGAACCTACTTAGAGTAAATGGCATCTTGAACGTTTTGAAAGAACAGGACATTTTAAATATGTACGGCGTGCACTGCCAGGAAATTGAAAATGGGTTCTGCCTGGGTCCTTGTCATCGGGACAATGATGGCAAACATATGACTAAATCAACACAGAAATGGTTCTCTAGACAGAAAATTCTCCTTCTTAGGATATCCTATAGAAAACTCTGTTCCTGAGCTGACTAGTGTGTAGAGAGGAAGGGTCAGAGATGGGGCCTCTGCATGCCCCAGACTTGTGAAATAACTAAAGCAAAGGGGATGGTCCAAAGTATTGGAACTAGCTACATACTGTAACCAGTGATTTTGTTAAAAAAACAAACAATAATTTCTCAACATGATATTTTTTCCTAACTGAAAAATTTCACTCAAATTAAAGTTTTCTAGACTTTTCTCTGTTCTAAAGTGTGAAATTCTGCAACTGCAAAAAAAAAAAAAAAAAAAAGAAAAAAATAAAGATTAAGTTCCTTCAAAGCTTTTTGCACATTTTCCCCTACAGATTTGCAATAAACGTGACACGTCCTACGACATGCGGGCTCTCTCCTAGCGATCTGGTAAAAACATTTGCTTTGTAGACGCTCAGACGCAGAGATTTGCTGTGGTATTAGAGCATGTTTAAGTGTTTTTCATTTTGTGTTGCCCTACAGGTCTTTATAGATGATCAGTCTTTTTTAGGCCAATTACTTAAGCCTGACCCAATGTGACAGAGACAACTGGGGTGGGAATTAGTGGTGGTCTGTAATCTTTATTTTCTGAGAGTTGGCTCCATGCTGGGGCTAACACAAGGGAGCCGCACACAGGATACAATAATAATAATAATAATAATAATAATAATAATAATAATAATAATAATAATAATAATAATAATAATACAGTTAATTAGTAATGCACTTTATATTTACGCAAATTCCAAAGAGCTACATGATAAAACAGGTAAGTGCTAAAAGTAAAAACAGATGGAGAGCATGAACATTAAAAAAATAATAGAATAAACAAAAACAGTAAGGTAAAGGAGCAAGAGTTCAATCAAAAGCTCTCCTAAAAAGGTGGGTTTTAAGGTTACGTTTGAAAGCATCCACTGTCCGTGGTGTCCTCAGATGGTCAGGGAGAACAGGGACTGGGAGCAGCCGAGCAGAAAGCCCAATCTCCCATTGCACGGATCTTTTTCCTGGGAGGTTTCAGGGGATATGTTGAGGCAGATCAGAGGGTTCATACTGAGGTCTGCGGGGTGAGAAGTACCTTGAGATGAGGGGGAGAGGAGGGGGTGGGGGGCTGGGGGTTTGGGGAGGGGGGCGTTTGCACAGGATCCCAGCAGCGCTGTCCCGGATGTACTGCAAGGGTTTACAAAGCATATCATATGCTTCTTACAGTCTAATCCCACACAGTACAACCCGATAAAATCTATTTTACTGTTTGCCTTGCAAAGGCATTAAACCACTTTTCACTTTTATTGACATTACAGCCAAATGAATTTTGTTGTGATTATATGTGACAGATCAACACAAACTAAAGCATAATTGTGAAGTGGAAGGAAATGTATCCATAGGTGTTAAATTGTTTCACTAATGAATCTGAAAGATATGTGGCAATGGCATACATGTGTATTCGGCGTCAGCGATTCTCATTTGTATTACAGCTGGCCATTACTTTACACAAAATAGTTAAAGGAGCAATAAACAACAACTCATTATTTTAGATAGAAAAACAAAAAAATAGTTTTGTGAAGAACTAAAGGTATCCTTTTCAGATGCAATATGGCATGACGTCACACACCATCTCTCTGTGTTGTTCTCCAGTCTCTTCTTTACAAGCCAGGCCGGCTGTGCAGGCATGTACGTGCATGTGAACAGCTGCCACTCAGGGTTTAGCCCCACCCTCCCCCTAAAATGCTACGAGTGCGTTCACCTGAAGACGATCAGGACCCGTTATTACCACAAAAAAAACAATGGTCTTTGGCAAAGAAGTTGTCAGATAAGGAAAGGGACAAAACGAGGATTAACGTTGGACTCCTGTTTCCAAGGTGGAGAGCATTTTGAGAGCAGAAGCAGCTCCAGTTCGACTCAGAGCTAGCTTTTCTTCTCCACACCGGTGGAGATGAAGTCAAATGCTTGTTTTGTTGGCATTACGGTCTTGTTAGACTTGTGTTGCTAGGTTGATTTGATTTAATGTAATGCTACAATTGTGGCATGTGAGTTAATTGTTGGAGTTTACCCAGCAACGGGTCAGCAGTTACGGATATGTGAGGCGAGTAGCCGTTAGCCCAGCTAACACAGTTAGCATTGTTTAAAGCAGCCAGGCAGGCTTGTGGGCTGCCCACCGTGATCCTCACGTACATTCAGGGCATTTGTTTTTTGGACAAAAAATTTAACATTGAAACGGATAACTGGTTCTTAGATTTTGGAGGTAAAGTGAAGCATTGCTTGTCACATGACTTGTTTTGTGTCTACAGAAGTGTGGCATACAAATGCATGCCACACTTTTCAGATCTTTATTTACCAAAATGCTTGAAAACCATGAACGGTTTTCCTTACATTTGACAATAATGTGGTTCCTATTGTTAGTCTGTCATTTGAAAGCCATGAAATCATCTAACTGTCTTGTTGAAAGACAGTTAGATGTCATGTCTATTTAGCAGTTAAGCCTTTCAGCAGTTAAAGTTATTGTTCTTTCTCAGGTGCAGTCATTATTTTAGAAACCTATTACGGAAACAGATTTCTGTGTCTGGAAAAAGGGATGCAGGGAATGTTGTAAGGTATTAAAATAAACTTACACCGTATAAAACCACAAGAGTAGTATAAAAGAGCTACATTCAACAGCCTTTTTGGATCCCACCTACATCCACACAGCAAACACACAAAGCTGATCCTCGCACACTTCCTCGTAAGTTTATGTAAAATGTATACCTGCATGGCTGAAGAAAAGCTTTGAGAGTCATGAGGAAAGTTAGACAAGGATTGGACCAAACCTCTGAGGGGGCTAGCCAGAGCCAAGCATGTTTTTGAATGGGTACCTGAGATTTTGTGTTTTCCGGTCACCCATTTCTTGTTAGTACTAAAAGAAAATCAGAGATATGATACCAAGCTGTCTTGGTTGGGTCCCTCTTTTGTGCTCTAATTTATCCCAGGGCAAGGCTTGTGTATTTATATAGCACATTTCAGTACAAGGACAACTTTACATGAAATATAAATTATATAACACAGGAAGATAAAAACCAAACAAAAGCAGTTAAATAAACAATTGGAATAAAACGTAGGAAAATTTAAACAAAATAAAGCAGGAAAATGGAAACTAAAAGCAAATAATGATTTAAAAAAAGCTGGACTACAAACTTTAATTAATGATGTTTCAGTTAACAGTTTAACTAGTACAGTCAAAGGAAATACTAAACAAATGTGTTTTCAATCTTGATTTAAAACAACTCAGGCTTTCAGCACTTTTACGGTCTTCTGAAAGTTTGTTCCAGATAAGTGGAGCATAGGAACTAAATGCTGCTTCTGTGGGTTCTGGTTCTGGTTCTGGTTCTGGGAATGCAGTGTAGGCTTTAATCAGAAGACTTGAGTGGTCTGGGAAATTGATCCACTGATAACCAATCTGTGATGTATTTAGGTGCTAAGCCATTCAGTGATTTATGGACAAACAGAAGTATTTTAAAGTCAGTTCTCTGAGATACAGGGAGCCAGTGTAAGGACTTCAGAACTGGGCTGGTGTGCTTTACTTTCATAGGTTTAGTGAGGATGTGGGCAGCAGCGTTCTGGATCAGCTGTAACCGTGTAATTTACTAAGGACACTGTTGAAGTAATCAATTAGACAAAAAAATAATTAAATGCATGGATGAGTTTTTCAAAATCCTGCTAAGACATTAGTCCAAAGGCCTCAGGTGTCCCAGAAAGTTAGCAAGCAGATTTCTCTTTTTCTCACTTTACTTTTCGGACATTGGCAAATAATCCGATCTTTTCTCCGTATCCTCCCCCTGCGCCTCCTGTTTGGTCTGATTTTTTTTTTTTTTTACATTCTAATCAGCTATATAAGTTAGCTAGGAGCTTCTGACCGGTTGTTTTCTTCACAACTGCCTGAGGAATCACAGAGCAAATCTTGACAATCATGACTTCAATGTAATTGGCTAGCACAGGCTGTAATCACGTCCTAAAGCTGTATGATGATAATAATAGTGGATCTGCTTTCCCTGATTGTCTAAAGGCATTTCAGTAAGCTGTCGTTTTTTTCTTCTGTCTTATTTTAACTTTGAAAAAACTGTAGATGGGTGCGAGCTTCACCAGAGGCTCCCCTGTGCATGAACAGAAAAAATATCAGGGGGAAAAATGACCTTCTCTGCTCGCTTGATTTCAGATTTGACACTTTGTTCTTGCCATTCGGATCCGAAGGGAACCAAGTTATAAATGGCTATGCAAGTTAACTGTATGTGCCTGTGTGTGTCTGTGTGTGCACCTTTACCTCGGTGCCATTTTGTTTGCGTGCGTTGCCGTCGTCACGCACATGTGATCAGAGGCCCTATTCATCTTCCGAGAAGTTGACCTGGTTTCTAAAGTCAAGCACCTGCATGGTCCAGGGTGGTGAGTAGCTGTGCTATTCATCCTCAGAGGTGATTCTTTTGACAGTATTGAACCTCCATTAGACCCAGTGATGGATACTTCATACACCGCGAGCAGATGGGTGAAGGCCATTGGATGGAAATTGAATTTTTCTTCAGCAGGAATTCATTCATCCACAGCATATGATTGAACAACAAAATGGCCTTTTCATTTGACATTTATTTTCTACAGTTATGTTTTGTCAACATGACGGCGTATGAGGCTTTCAAACTAAAATTACTTAAGTGTCCTGTTTTATTAAACAAGGAAAATGCATAAGGAGGCCAAAAGTTTACATAAAACTGTAGAAATTCCTTTTTTTTTCCCCTCACTGTTTGACATTAAAGCTGGGCTTGGCGATTTTTCCAGAAGTTCCCCCAAGTCCGTTTTAGAATAACTGCCAATGTGCAAGACCATCTTACCTTTCCATTTCGCTCTTCAGGCGGCTAGTATGAAAAAAAACATCCGCCTGATTAAAAGAACTCTGAATAAAACCAGAGTTGATTTAGGAGATTTTTTTTTTCACGCAACTCCCCTGAGGGGGGGGGGGGGAGCAGGTAAGAAGGTCTGGCGCATGCGCAGTTATTCAAAAAGGGACTTGGGGAATGTTCCGGAAAAATCGCCGACCCTACCTTTAAATGACGATTGAGCTTTTATGTTCCTTTTGGAGTAGTGACTTCTTCATCGCTGAGTGGCGTTTCAGCCTACGTTGTTAGAGGCTTGTTTCACTGTGGATAGTGAAACTCTTTTTCTCATCTTCACAAGCTCTCTTGCTTTTGCCCTGTGGCTGATGAGCACATTTTGCATCTAAACACATTCATCTCTGCAACACGGAACCTGTATCCTTGCTGAACTGCATGTCAGCCAGACACTGAAATGATGGCAATGATGGTGTATGATTGTTTAAGTTGATAAACATTGCACCTTCAAGCACCTGGAAGTTGTATGAAAAGATGATCCAGGCTTGTGGAGGTCCACATTTCTCTTCCTAATATCTTACTTAATAATTTTTTTTATCTGCTTTTCCTACATCGCACCAGGAAGTGGTGTGTTTGAGGTGTAAAATTCTCTCTTGATTTTATGGCATTTGGCAAATATCCATCATTTTAAGAATTCTAATTAAGATAAACCAGGAACAGTTTAGTCTGAGCTAACACAGAACAGTGACAAAATATGGTCATGTTACCTTTTATATAGTGGATGTAAAAATGTGTTTTTTAATTGTATATTCTGTCATCGCTGGGCTAAGAAAAGTACTTTTTTGCGTTGTTTCTGTTGGTGTTAGCGTTCTTGTTCTCCTCTGTTCTCATGTATCATGATCTGTATTCGCGTGCCCACAGCACGGACCCTGAAGTGTACGGACGCGTGTGTTTGCCATCTTTCTTGCCTGTTTGGCCTTGTTTACAGATATGAATACAAACTCAGTTCCTTATGGCTAGATATTCTGCAGTGAGTAATTTCTGTGATCTTCTAAGTCAGACGTTGGTCTGCTCCCGGCAGGATTTTGGCATTAGTCATTTCCCCTGATGGAGCCAATAGTGATTTTTATTTTGTGTTAGAAGTAATATTGTCACACCACTCTCCAGTGTTTTCTTGTGACCCCCGATGCAGGCAGAAGTGTAAGCGCTGCAGGCCCGTTGTCCCAAGCAATGATCATCATGGGCATTTTTGCTGCTCTGTTTGCCTCCACTCTACTTGTTTTTGTTGCCTTTGACCCCTCAGTTCAGCCTTAAGTAGTCTTAGCAGAGCTGGTGTCGCGTCCCTGTCAGTTGGTAAGTGCTGCTTGCCTTCCTGTACTGCCTAACTGGCTTTTCTTTCCAAAAATATATATAAGGCCATGTACCTTATCACAAATTGGTTTGCATTTGTGACAAGGATTTGAAACTTAGTTTTATCTCAAAGCAATATAGTAAGCATTCAAAAATAAATATGTGGATTTCAACTACTCGAAAATGAAGGTTTGTAGTAAAAGAAATCTGACTACAAACAAGAAATATTTTTTTATTTAATTAGAGGTTTTCTTGAAGTTCTCAATCCCTTATTTGTCTGTTAATCTGTATTGCAAGTGAATTCATTGTTTGATATACTGTAGCCTACAGACACATTTAATAGAAAACTGAAATTTGTGACATAGTGTATTATTATTCTGCCTCCCTTTTACTTGGATACCCCTTAATACTATCCAGTTCAACCGACTGATTTGAGAAGGCACCTAAATATTAAATAGATTACACCATGGTCAGCTCGATCCAGTAGCGTTGAGACTTGATGCATTCGCTGATCAGGAAAGTATTGTGTTTTTAAGACACGGCTTGTCAGGCTAAAAATCTGATGATTTCAGTCACCATCTAATTTCTCAGTTAACCTAAAACTGCTCCAATCAAAAACTGGAATTACTTCAGTTTTCTTTCTTTTAAAAATGTATGATAGTTGAAAAATGGAATGATGCCCGGTCTTTCTCTCTGAACAGTTCCGCTTTCTCTGGGAAACAATCATACTTTCCTTTTAGTAAATCACCTAACACATCCACTGGGTCAGACATTTTAAGAACATTTTTCTTGTGAGAAAACAAGAAAAATATCACTTTTATCTGTTATATATAATCCTGTTTCAGGATTACTGCACAGTCTGGAATATCTGTCCATCCATCCATAGTTTGAACTTTTTCAAGGATTTCTTCTATACCTACCATAACTTCATAGTGAGGTTTTTCATTCATACTTTAAAAACTGTCCCACAAAAAGAACTGTGAAAATTTGACTCTGGAATAGTCAGGACTTCTGAAAAAAAAAACAAAAACGTGTAAGAACTGTTGTAGGAACTGCTCCTCCCTCGCCTCCTCTCATCTCCCTTTCTCAGATGTGCACTTTTCCTAAAGTGAACCAGTCTTATCTGTCCTCTTGCAAACATTCATTCGCCGGCTGCTGTCCTACTCTGCTCCTCCCGTTGCTTTTACCGTCCCTCTCACCTCTTGCGCGCTGTCCTCCTTTCTCCTCTTCTTTCCAATTTCCTCTCCCAAAATGAGATGTTGTGTACGAAGGAGAAGTGTGTACATTCCTTATCTCCAGCTCCTGTCTGGGTATTAGTTGGTGGAAATGGGCTTGTAATGAAACGAAGACTGCAGCTGTGCAAACACACACACACACACACACACACACACACACACACACACACACACACACACACACACACACACACACACACACACACACACACACAGAATAGACTTAAAGGTTTTTTTTTTTTCGTGTGTGCACATGTGTAAGTGTGTGCATGCACATACGTGTACATTCTGGCAAGTGGCTGATTAAGGTCACCCTCTTTCTCATCTCATTATTTTTTTTTTTGCCATTTGCCTCTTCCTGGTTTCTCTGTCTAATACTGTTTGCTTTACTTCTTCATTCTGTCTCCGTTTGTCTTGTGCTATCCATCCACCCTCCAAAAACACTTACACGTTTGTTTAATAAAGAATCCACCGTCCTTCCATTGCACGGTTGTAGAAAGCGAGTGCATTCCACATGAACACAACATGCATTTATCTTTTCATTGCTGTCATTTCGGTGACCCTGCAGGGTGGGCCCGCGTGGGCCCACCTTCCCCCTCTGTTCCTCATGCATAGTAAATGTGTTTAGCAACAATAGCAGAGTGTCAGTCTACGCAACGTCTTGTTTCCTACACTGCTGTGTTGCTGGGCATTTGAATGGCCTCTACCTGTGCCTATCGTTTTTCCAAAAAAAACACTTTCTTAGAGCGTTTACATTGAGCAAAGTGGGATTTTTGTCTCTAGCAGTGATGTCCTTTCTCTATCTTTTCAAGAGTACTCCACAATCAACATAACTTTTTTTCTACTTCCTCGGCAAACATAATGTCTATTTTGAGAGTCTTTAAAAGATGAGGCTAAGAGCTCCTTAGTTGGTTCAATGGCTGTCAGACAAGTGAATTATTGGTAATCTTTGTAGATTGCACTGTCCTTGGATTTTATGCCCGCCATTGATAGCTCAGCAAAAATGTGACAAAAAGTCACCCAGTCTTTTTAATTTTTGCTATCTTAAGAATTGCGTATAATTTTGCAGATCGCAAGAACGGATAGGAATCAGCATTAAAAAAAAAAAAAGCCACTAGAAAATTGAGGGATCTTCTGCATTATGGACGAGTCTGGAATTTGATCAAATTATATTCCATATTGGGAAAGTTAATGGAAACCGAAAACAAAGTATGGACAAATATACGTTTTCCTATTTATTTGAAAAATCAACATTTAAAAGATTTAAGATCCGTCCATATACCCGTACATCTATCAATTACCGCGTATGTCTGTCCGTCCATCTTTCCACGTTTCCATCAATTGTGGAATTTTGTGTTTATCCTTTGAAAGCTATCGCAAAAAACTGTGTGAGTTCTGGGAATTTAAGCCTGGATCAATTTGGAGCTTTGACGTGCAAAAGTTGCAAGAACTCTAAAAAGAGTTGTTTTTTTCCTGTGTACACAGAAAACAGGATGATGTAGTTACTGTTGCTAAGAGTAACACATCAAAATAAGCTTCTCTGCCTCCAGCTCAGGTCAGTGTGTTTGCTCAAGGCAATGGGTTGTAGCATTAAATCCTCCTACAGGGTGCACTATTGGTTGCCCAGGGAGATGAGTGCAATTGTCCACGCAGGCTGTGCTGCACCGCAAGGAAGTGCAGGGTGCTTGATGTTTTAGTCAAATCTAAGCCGTTGGTTTCCACTCCATTTATATTCAATTTGTATATTAAAGTGAATTTAAAAGGTTCTTTGAGTTCAGTAGCGTATGCTTTCTGTTTACAGAGCTCTAACCCCCTCCATCACATTGTCCTACAAGTCATGAGTAAATGTATGGCGACAAGAGTTCAAATGCGCGTCAGTAACATTGTCGAACATTGTATATCGGTCACAGATGAATAAACAGTTGCAGCTCCTCTTGTTACCTCCATGACGTAAAGGAACCTTTCAGGGAACTGGTCGATTTACACAATTTGACATGAGTCAGTTACACAAATCAAGGTTCAAAGCTCATGGAAAGTCTGATTTTTTTTTTTTCTTTTTGTTGTCTGTCATTTTTATTTCTTCATATTAGATATAGCTGGTCTGGTGTTCTGTTACCTTTGACATGATCCCGGGAAGACAGATCATCCTCTATTACCATATAATGTAGAAAGGATTCCTGGATCAACGTGTGCTTCTGTGTCTCTCTTGTTGTGTCTCTGCTCTGTCTTCTCTAAACCCAGTCGGTTGAGGCAGATGACCGTTCACACTGGTTCTGGTTCTGCTGGAGGTTTTTCCTCCTTGTTAAAGGGGAGATTTTCTTTCCACTGTCGCTTCATGCTTGCTCTGATGAGGCATTGCTGCATAGCCATGGACAATGCAGACAACTGTCCATGTGGCTCTACGCTCTTTCATGAGGAGTGAATGCTGCTTGTCAAGACTTGATGCAATCTACTGGGTTTCCTTAGATAGGAAACTTTTCGACCAATCTGTATAATTTGATTGAATTTGACTTTGTAAAGTATCTTGAGATGACATGTATCATGAATTGGTACTATATAAATTGAATTAAATTGCATTTAAATCATTAGAAATGCGCTAACATGTTCCGTCACACTGCTCCCACGGTAAAAAATGCTTTATGAGATTCACAAGAAAGTGAAGGAGGGACTGGCATGCCCTCTCACTATTTGAAGCATAAAGTACTGCGCTGCAGTTTATTTTTTTACTTGTTTCACCTTTCGCTGAAACCGTTTCCAACAAACATCAAATGCATCCTGAAAAACAGACAATAATAACAGAGAAGAAAGGTTAAACGGTGTCAGCGAATCATAAGCTAGAATGTTTCGGAATCTGTCATTTCTTTATTCATGCTCAGGATATTTTTCTTTTCAATGCTAATGTAGTTAATGCTGATGTTAACACCACCTGTTCTCTGACTAAAGGAATTACAGCGTCTTTGATTGGATTGTTAAAGGGTGTGCAGATGCAGACTTTGTTTAAACTAAGGAAAATCCATCTCATTAAACTTGTCCTGATCATATAGCTTTGGCTAAATGTAATTTAACAAAATGACATGCAATGATTTATGTTATTTGAATATGACTAGAGTAAAGTTTGTGCATAAAACTGCTGCTATCAACACCTGAACATAAGTCAGTACACATGTATGTATGTATGTACAAATGTATACACGGATGTATATGCACATATATACGTGTAGGTACGTATGTATGTAGGCGTATATATATATATATATATATATATATATATATATATATATATATATATATATATATATATATATATATATATATATATATATATATATATATATATATATATATATATATATATATTAGGGCTGGGCAACGATTAAAATATTTAATCGCGATTAATCGCGAATGAATTCAAAAGTAGTGTAAAGAGCACTTTTATTTTAATGTTCTGCTGCCATATGAACAAAGGTGTTGTAACATTTGTAGCACTTATTTTATACTGGATATTTTCAACCCATCTATTGAATTTAGTGCACTAGTTGATCTTTTCTTCATAAGAGAACAGCAAGCACTGCAGCCAAAATATGGCCTTTTTTGACCTGCTGTATATTAGCCAGTCCCTAAGCTTGATGTATCATGAAACTGTTGACCTTTTGGGTTTTGTGGTTTTTATTTTATTATTACAATTTAATAATAATAATAATAATAATAATAATAATAATAATAATAATAATAATAATAATAATAATAATAATAATAATAATAATAATAATAATAATAATAATGTTATGTTCAGTGTTTTTTCGCTAATCCACCTCTTATATATTTCAATCCTTATGTAATTTTGTCTGTGTTGTGTGCACCTGCCTGTTGCTTTAATCCTATAAATTTCCCCGTCGTGGGATAAAAAAGGATTAGCTAATGTTATCTTATCTTAAATAACACTTTTTAATATATGTACTGGGTTCTTTCAAGGTCTTAATTACATGTTATGTGTGGGCTCCAGTAACATCCATCCATCCATCCATCCATCCATCCACTGATCTACCTGGATATTCCCTGGAGGACTGAAACGCCTCAGTCAGAGACGTCTGTGGTTCTGTCGGGGCAATGAGAGAAGTTTCGTCTCCTCTCTCCGTTTCTGGGGCTCGACGTTTTCATGTTTTTTCACGTGCTTAGATAAATTTGTTGTGTTTCCACTGAAATGAACCGGCTTTTTACAAAACATACAGCTTGATTTCATTTACGGTATTAAAATAAAGCCAAACGGTGCTACTTCCTCTGTTCATGTTTTTCGCTGCTGCGGTCTCTCTCAGTTGTTTCTTTGCTAAGTTTGTGTGAGAGCTGAGTGGGCGGGCCAGGCTGAGCCTGCGTGCTGATTGGCTGACGCCGCTGAGCCATGTACGAGAGGGGAGGGGAAGCGGGAGAGTGCTGCCGTGACAGCGCGCTGCAGTCAGCGCGCCTGCTGACTGACACTGACTGAAAGCATGTGAGCAACATGCGTTAATGCGCGATAAAATAAATATCGCCGTTAATAGTGTAATGAATTAACGCGAAATTAACGCGTTAACTTGCCCAGCCCTAATATATATATATATATATATATATATATATATATATATATATATATATATATATATATAGACCACTATGAATGTAAATAAGACATCATATGCCCGTTCCTATTTCTTTTTGTATTATTTTGGTATTCTTTTTGATCCATTGTATATATGAAGATTCACTGTATATAACTGAATGCACCTTCCCTACTCTGCACCTTCTTGTATGAGCCGATGTGACGAGTGAATTTCTCTATTGTGAGATCAATAAAGACTATCTTATCTTATCTAAAAGTTAACTTAGATTGATTTTCTTTTTACTGGATAACAAATAAATATGGTGTAAATTTTGGTTGTCTTTACATTAGCAAGAACATCATCAGGCTCTTTAAAGGCTTTAACTGAAAAATATTTAACGTATTTACAATTTTTGCCAAGTAAATAATCATCATAGAAATGTTTTTCTTTGTGTTAAGCCACTTAACTCCTACTTATTCAGGCATCTAATGTAAAAACCTGAAATGGGTCAGTGCGACCCAACATAAGGCAATCGCTTACGTACAATCCAATCAGTTTTTGATTGTGCATCTATTAATAGGCTTCAGCCTCTAGAAAACATACATCAGCCTGTTTTAGTGTGACGCTTGCAGAGTGAGCCTGAGGTACTCTAACACCATGCGTATACACATTGTGGTTTTGCAAATCGGTGGAAAAATGCATTGATTAAAGCCTGTCTTTGCTCAGGCACTGAATGAGTTGGACATCTGTTCAATTAAGGACACAGAAAGGATTTTTGTTGCCCTGACCACTCTTCCTAGTAGAGCTCTCTCTCGTAAAGAAAACTTTAATAGTGAAAATGGCAACTTGCCTTCATAATTTCTAACTTATCCACATGCAAAACTAGTTTTTACTTGATTTTTGAATAACTAACAATCTCATTATGCTTTTTGTCTTCTTTTAGTATATGTAACAAAACAGATGGTTATGCTAGATTGCGCTGTGGCTCCTTAACACGGAGGTCAAGATGGCAAAGAAATACCTAGGCAATTGTATGTATTTAACAAACAGAATCCCATTTAATTTAGATTTGGTCTGGTATGTTTCAACTATCAAGTATCAGTTAGCTGAAAATTATTTAAATGATACAATATGTATAAAAGAGTATTAGCGCAACTGGTTTGGAATAACTTTTTTCTTGGTCTATTTCTAAAATGGTTTGGAGTACAAAACAAATGTGGATGTAAAGGTAAGCTGACAACCTGTCTTCTCCATCACACAGGTGGATGTTGTATGTAACATTCACTCCTATTTTGTCCAATGTATTCCTATAGAGCCAGTTCTTAGCAAATAATCACAATTGTCTTTTTTAAGTGAAACAGCTCCAATTCATATGGAATTATACGCCATCAAATTCTGTTCAGTGCACTTCACCTACAATCAGATTTATAAAAAAATGTAATGCCCAATGTTAAAAGGTTATCAAGGGAAGCTCAGCCATTTGCATTGATTTTTCAGTAATCACTCACTCTGAGCAAGGGAGTGATGACAGTAGATAGGAACTACTTTCTTTTAACAGGAAGAAACAGCAGGCTTATGCAGGCTCAGGTTGAGCGGCCATCTGCAATAACTGGCTGCTGGTACAGAAACACATGGTGAGTCGTATAGGTAAAAGGAAAACAAGAAGAACAAAAAGATGGTTGCTTGATGACATGGCGGTTCAGACATGGGTATCCTGTGATGCATCAGGTTCTTTGAAAAAGTGATTCATGGATTATCAACAAACATCCGGCGGCCTTGACTCGATAGGCAAACGTTCTAGCTCTCATTACATTTAGCTAAATAGAGCAAGCATTTTCAAATAGTGACCCATAACTGGTTCTTTTGGTACTTTACTATATTATGTTTCGAATGTACGCTCGTCTAGAGACATTTTTTTTTACAAAGGTCTGACCACATTGTGGATTTTATTAACATACATTATTAACATTCTCTAGTTTCTGTGAAACAGGTGAAAAGAACAAAAACGCATTCAAAGTATTGTCATTTTTAATGAAAAAAAAAAAAATAGATCACATTTTTGTGAGTACTTCTAACTAAAGGCTGGTTCCTTCCGAGAGGCACTGATTATTGGCGTGTCTCTCAAGATAACCTTAAGAGAATATCCTGCCGTGTGTGGTGTGTTAAGAGTGATCGGGTCCGCTCAGTGGAAAATCAGGACCGCTCTGACCTCAAATCGGGGATATTGAACATGTTTGATTGTCTTGCCCAAATATCCTAGCGCGTGCTGTGTCCTCCGAAGACAAACGAACATGCTGCCTGTCGAATGTGACGTGTAGCCAATCAGAAAGCGAAGCGAGGGAATCCCCGAGAGAAAAGAAAAACCCCAACTCACCTTAATTTCACAGTGCAGCAAGTATAGAGCCTAGGGCTGGACGATAATTCAATAACAAAATATATTGATCGATAGAAGTATATCAATGATAATAAAAAGTTCAATAGAATAAAAGTTTTCCTTCCTTATGCATTTTAGCCATGGAGGTTAATATTACAGTCATTACATCCCAAGCTCCGCCCCCTTCATAGAGTTCAAAGAGCACACATTCTTTTTTTAAAATCTTGTAGTTTTGGTAAAAAGTTGATTGAATAAAAGGTTCAGTTTGAATTCAGTGTTTGCGTGTTCTGTATCTAAAAATAGGTCACTAAACAACAGCATAAAATGGCCAGGGCTGCACTTAAAATATATGTTTTGAATTTGTTGATAATTATCGATATTGATCTAATATGATATCTATTTTATTGATATGCTTTTTCTTTATATCGTCCAGCCATAATATAGCCCCTGGTCTCGTTGTCTCCACTTCTTTAACCAACACCTTTTCTTTTTGTTATGTTTTTTTTCTCTGTTTAAATCAGTCCACAAACTATGGCCATTATTCTTCCTGGTCATCCATGATTATTTACACTGAACACACGCTTGGTCTTGAGAGGATTTGCAAGATTTCCCGTCTGACATCTGAATGATCTAAAGTGAAATCTGTTTGTGTGTGGTGTGTTGTGCTTGCCGTCTGCCCAGACACCACACACTGTATGAGCAAACCTGTTTTATCTAGGATTTTTTAATCATTACGTGTGCTGTCTCGCACGCTTTGAAAGTCGACTGACTGTTTTTAAAATCCTGCCGTGTGAACCGGCCTTTAGTGATTTTGCCCATGCTGAAAAATATTTAGACAACACTGATCCAACCTTGTTTAAGAATCTTTACATATAAGATTTGACATAGTGGATCACAAAAATGAATTCAGTTCACAAAACTACTATTGTGGCATTAAGGCTAACATGGCCTATTTCTCCTTTTTGTTGTTTTTTAAGCTTGGCATGGTAGCAACAACCAGTGGTAATAAAGCTACTTTCACAAGTGCAATGTATTCCAGACATTTAAAGGGTATGCCAACGGCAGAAATCTGCAGGTGTCGCTCCAAATTTTGTAGTCAGTTTCCACCCTGCTCAGATCAGATCGGAGACAAAAATCCACATCTACCAGAACATTTAATTACCAGAGAGTGAGAGACCAAAGGTGTGCACCGATAAAGGTAGCAAATTTATCCTGTTGTAATGATACTTAGTTGCTTTTCTGTCCTACTTAATATTTTTTATACTTGATAAACAAGCAACATGATCATCAGTATATAATCATTCAGGATCCACGTTTCATGATGTATCGGAAATAAATTTGAAATTTCCACATTGTGCTGCTTGCAGCATGACGTGCCGCCTCGCTGCTCGAGTCGGACTTTTCCTTTGTAACTCATCCCTTCTATTTCCACCGGATGGAGCACATCATCAACAGAAAACTCCCACACGCAAGTGTCTGTGTGAACAGCAACTGAGGAAGAAAATCTAGGCTAAAATCTTCTCACTTTGTCTGGAAGATCTTTGCTTTTAATGTGTGAGAACGGCTTAGGTTTGTACATTAGACCTTTTTTTAGCAAACCAACAGATGGTGGGAGCAAATAATTCAAAACAAAACCCATGAGAAGAAGCTGCCAGCTGCAAAAATAACTGAGTTCCAGAGGTTTCGTACAAACAATAATTGTGTGATGTTCTGCATTCATTCCAGTAAAAAACAGCATTACTAGTTTTAAATATAAATAACATGACTGCCACCGTTGAAGCTGGGGGGAATTGTCTTGCCTTAGGATTTGAAGTGAAACCCTTGTTTGCTGTCACCCGAGGATCCAAAAAGTAACACCCATGAATAATTTACTCATAGCAAGAGAATGTGAATGTGTAAACAGACGGAAGAAACAAAATGCAAAAAATTGCAGCAGCTTGCATGAATTAATTGCTTGGCTGTGTGTCCGGCTTATTAGAGCTCTGTGTCCTTGGTGACTGACTCAGGAGAGAATTTTGTATTGTTGTAAGAGAGTGAGAACATTTTGGGCTCAAGTGGAAATAAGATCTCATTAAAAAAAATTATTGCAGAGGTTCGTTCAAGTTTTATAATCGCTTAACAAAGGTTATTTATTTTATTGTCTCACTTAAGCCATTAAAACGTCCTTAGTTTAATTTAAACCAATTAATAGGAATGGATTAGATTTGCACAATTTCAAATGCTGAAAATCTTTTTTTTTTTATTTCCATTAAATGCATCAAAACTACTCTAATTTTTAGTCTATAAATGCATTAACCAACAGCATGTACTTCTATGCACTTTTGAGTTCAACAAAAATCAGAGAAAGCTTTGGGACCTTTTATTATTCTATTTTCAATTTACAGTTCTGTATGCATTCATTTCTTAGCTATGGCCACAATATATGGATAAGGACAAAAGGAAAAAAATGATGGATACAAATAAATGGTAAATTAACTTAACTTATACAGCACTTTTCCAGTCATACTGACCACTCAAAGCGCTGTACACTGGAGCCACATTCACCCAATCGCTCTGCATTCACCGATACGCAGCACGGTAGGCAAAGTGCCTTGCCCAGGGGCACATCGACATGTGACGAGGGGAAGCTGGAATCGAACCCACCAACCTTCCAATTGCAAGATGATTACTCAATCCTAGGGTGACCAGGCTCAGCCTTGGAGATAGAGTAAACTAGCTGATCTGGGAGGTGGAGTTTGAAGCACTACTGTTGGTCTTATGCATCAGAGGGAGTCAGTTAAGGCGGATCGGATATCTGATCATGTTTGCTCCTGGACACCTCCGTTTGGTGGTTTTCTGGGCATGTCTTTCTGGCCTGAATGAGCTGGAGTCCGTTGCCGGGGAGAGAAGACGATCGGAGGATGTTTGGGTTTTTCTCCTGTTACTCCTGCGACCCCAGAGGACAGACAAGCTGAAAACTACCAACAAGTTATTGATGGTTAAGGATAACCCTTTAATACCTAAACAAGACAATCTTGTTATTCCCTCAGTTTCCATTTGATTCAAAACTACTACCTCTTCAAGGAAGCAACAGAACATCTTTCTCTAATGTGTGGATATTCTGAATAACAAGGTCAGACCTCAAGGGAAATCTGGAATCGGTGACATATAGGGGAAGCCTTATTGGCTCATCTCTAAATCTGAATGTTTTAACAATGCACCAAATGACCACATTTTGAACTGATCTGTTACATCTGGCTCTTTGACTGCACAGAGGCAAAGAATTGTCCAGAGCAGAGACATTCACCAATAACAAGGGTTGGCTCACCTGAAGTGTTTGTCGGTGTTGGAGGGTAGTTTTAGAACTGGAAGGGTTCAACCGAGTAGCCTCGTTTAAGGTTTTCGCCTGGTCCAAAGTGCGACACCTCCAAAGCTAGACAAATTGAAGCCCAGGTGATTTTCATCCGCTGGCTTTTCAAAAATAGCCAAGACTGCGGTGCAGGGCGGAACCGTTTTGTCATCTGGCGCAGCCCCAGCTTGGGTTCGGACTCCCCAACGAGAAGGGGAATTTATCACTGTACAGTGATAAGACAAGGCTATTATTGTTTCTGTCCACCTCCTTCTCTTTTCCCAGCTCCCTCTCCTCCTCCTTGTATGTAACACATCACCTTCTCCTTTTCTCTTGAGTTTTCTCCTCTGTCTTCTTTCATCCTTGTTCTGCCCCGTTTCACCTTCTCCTGTCTTCTTTCATCTTTTCCTCTCCTATCAAAACCCTTCTCCTGCTGTAACACCTTCATTTTTTCTAGACACCTGTTCAGTCTGTTAAATCTGTCTTCTTTCCTTCACCAGCCTTTCCCCCACTGCCTCGCTTCCTCTCAGCACAAAGGTGATATCATCAGGAAAGTAATGACTACTTCCAGTGATGATAATAAGATACTCTGTGGAGGATAATGACCACATTGGGGTTCTGCATGGAAACTGTATTCAGGTATTAATTGCTGCGAACTCATCAGATGGTTTAAGAAAGTGATTGAGACGGTAGAATAGTTGTAATATAAGGGAGGAGGAAAAACTTTCCTTTTTTCTCTTTCCTTGTCTGACACTTTTGAATCTTCCTGTTTTTTTTTTGCTGCTCCCACAAGAACCCGACTCCTTTTGAAATTATTTTCTGACTCGCATTGCTTGGTGCCACAAGAGATGAAGCCTTGGCCTCGAGTGTCAGGTTTATCTTTTGTGCGTTTCTTTTTTGGAAGCAGGCGGGGTGCAGACACCCCAGGCTCCTCACTCACTGTCTCGTAATGCAGCAGCTCAGCTGTCAGGGGCTGCAGAAGATGGATGAGGGATCACAGAACGGTCTCCTCCAAAACTCTCACCTCATTTAGATGCTCTCTTTGACTCTGACTCTTGCTAACAATGCAACACTGCGTAGGCCAACACTGAGGCCCCCGTTGCCACGGTTTCTTTGTTTACAAATGCTTGCTAATGGGTGAGCAGGAGGAGGATGCATGCAACCCTTGTCAGTTTCTTCTAACTCAGTCCCTTGGTGATGTGCGAACTATGACATCTGTATTTGTGCAGTGGCTTAATGTCTCGTCCTTACTTTGACTGTGGTTGAAGCAGCTATGATGTGTGTCTATGGTGTTGGGTCTTTTTCAGTCATTTGTGTACCTAGAAACCAGAAATGGATTCTAAGCCATTAATGTTCTCCATGGTGCTGTTCCTGCCGCTTACAATTCTTTTAATAAAATGCTGGAGACATCTGTCCTATGTATCATACGTAAGGATCCTAACCGCACATTATTTACCAAACGTCAGAATGTATGCAGATGAGCCTGTAGTTTTTAAACCTGCACTAAACACCCAACAGCAATCACCTGTACCCGAGATATGCTCACCAAATAATGCCACCTATTAAACACGATCAAACACACAGTATGTTTTACGTTTACAAAAATGAAGTCAGAGCTACACAATAAAAAGTGTTGCGGAGTAAAGAGCTTCATATGGTTAATGAGTATAAGTATGTTGGCGTTATCATACAATCATCTTATCCAAAATCAGCGCATTAAAAACAAACACAAAAAAAACCCCACCTTCAATAGCATTAAATTAAACTTGTACAACTTCTCACATTAAACATTGTTACACTAAGTGGTCACTCACTGGGATACCTACGCTCCAGCATATAGAATAGTTGCACAAACGTCTTTTTTTATAACATTAAGGGCAAAAGCTGCCTATATCCACCTCGTCCTATGTGTAAAAATTACCCCCCCACCCCCAAAACAAATAGCTGGTTATGCCACTCTATGCAGCAACTACTGCAGTCAAGTGTTGTTGGGAGCTGGGAATGAGTCTTTTCATCTCTGTGGAGGACTTTTGTCCTGCTCTTCTTTGCAAAGCATCTAAATCAGAACTTGGGCATTCCAAAAACTAGTTTTCTAAACTATTAAAGACGTGAACTTGCTTTAGATCATCACACTGTTGGATAACCTGAGGGCACTTAAGTTCAAGATCATTTTTTAGGATTTTATTGATAAAATCAATGGTTTCATCAATGATGACAAGCTGTCCAGTTCCTGAAGTGTGGTGCAGCTGATTGGTGTCATACTACTATCAGTGTGATGTTATTTTTCAAAATTGCTGCCAGTTGCCCAGTCTCTTCTTTATGTTGAATCATGAACACTGGCCTTTAACTGAGGCAAACATACCTTGCAGAGCTTCAGACATGTGCAACATGTTTTGCTTTCAGTGACTTTTTTTCTTGCGCAGGTCTAGCAGTGATTAGGTTTGGGTTTGAAGGGCAAACTTGAACCTAGCTTTCAAAAACATTATTTATTTCAGAGGAGGGGCTGATTAACTTATCACATACCCTGGGTTGGTATTCAATTCAGTTCAATTAAATTTTATTTATATAGCGCCAATTCATGATATGTCATCTCATGGCACTTACAAAGTCAAATTCAATCAGATTATAGAGATTGGATCAGATTAGATAGATTGGTCAAAAGCCTTTCCTATCTAAGGGAACCCAGTAGATTGCATCAAGTCTTGACAAGCAGCATTCACTCCTCCTGAAGGAGCGTAGAGCCACAGGGAGAGTCGTCTGCATTGTTGATGGCTTTGCAGCAATCTCTCATACTGAGCAAGCATGAAGTGACATTGGAAAGAAAAACTCCCTTTTAACGGGAAAGAAAAACCTCCAGCAGAACCAGGCTCAGTGTGAACGGTCATCTGCCTCGACCGACTGGGTGTTACAGAAGAAGGTATTGGGAGCTTTCAATTGCAAACTACTATATTTATTGTTGGTGGTTATATTTTATTTCAATGTTAGTTTGGCCTGAACCAGGTAAGTGTGATAAAAAAAAAAACAAAATACACAAGAAATCTGTAGATGGCAAGTATTTTTTCACAGTAATTGTTATAAGGAAGTAAGCTATTTGATTATGGCAAACTAGTTGTAGTATTTGTGTTGCTGTAGATGTATGTAGTGAAAGATCTTTGTTCACCCCCCCCCCCCAAAAAAGAGTTGAATTTGAATCACTTTTATTGTATTCACAATAATAGCATAACATTTTCGAGTAGTGTTTTAAACAGACATCACCCGCTACTGCTACATTAATACTATAGCATCATCTTGACAGACCCTTTACTTTTCAAACAAAAAGAAATGAAATACTTGGACTACCCTTTTTTTAGCACATTTCTCATTATACTGAACACTTAAAGTGCTGTAGTTCTGCAATGATATTAATAATAGTAATGGTAATAATATAATCAGCAGCAATAGTAGCTGGTATATTTCTTTTCTAAAACAAAATCAATTGGATCATGTCATGCATTTTTACAGTTTTGTTAACGTTTTTCATAGTAAAATGTAATATTGGTATTTTCTAAAGGTTCTAGCAGTATAAAACTTATTGCCACTGTTTGTTCATTTTATTTTCTATCTTTATGCACTTGTCCATAGAGATATCCTTTATACAAGCTCAATAGCTTATAATATATTTTTCTTTTTAATCAGCACATTAAAGCATTATTGCCGATTTTAAAAACATCTTAAAATAAATATGGTATTTATCTTTGTCATCTGAGAGGCCGCTATAATTTTCTTTAAACTCTAGTATCTGTCTAACTCCTTTTTTTTTTATATCTTTTGTCAAAAAACATGAAGGAAATGTTTCCATTTTCTATCCCGTCACCATGGTAATCCATCAAAAGGGCCAGAGCTGACCTTCGAGGCCTCAAGTGAGCTGGTGGAGTTCACACAGGCCCTGGGCATTAAGCAGCGGGAGGAGCTGGGGAGAGGCAGAGAGCCATTTAGACTGAGCGTTGTCTGGCAGTTTGTGGAGGAATCAGACTTTTGGTACACAGCTTGTGGCCAAATTGCAACCACATGGGAGCTTGATAGAATTACATGTTTTCCTTTTTTTTTTTTACTGTTTGCCCAGTACGACCTGAGTTGCCAACTTCCTGAATGCATCCCACATTCAGTGAAGAGTAAAAGGCAAGACAGATCAATAATGGAGAATAGAAAGGATGTAGTATGAGGTAACAACAGAGCATTTACCGTACACCACATATATAGTATTTTTGGCATCATTTATTCCATCGTGGGCCTTGTTCAGCTGACAAAAATCAATTGAAAATGTATCAAGCTTGAAGACCACAAGACAACAGCGTGTCTGTGTTTGCCTCAGTGAAACTAGTTATTTTCCCAGGTACTGAATCTGTGCAACTTTCGTCACTGTATTTCATAAACGGTCAGTAATTTCCCTCTGGGATTATTAAAGTATTTCTGATTCTGATAAATTAAATTTACATGAATTATTTTGTTCAGAATGTTTTGTTTTTTCCCACCCCATACCAGATTATATTCAGACTTTAAAGCGTTGATCAGTGTTTAAAGTTATCAGTAATTGTGGATCCTTTTAAAGCGTTCCAGATTTTTTCAAAATCAAATGAACTGATTCAAGTAAGATACTTTGTCAAATATTTATGCATAACAATTTGAAGTCTTAAAAGTGTATCATTGGAAGATTCAGGGACACCATGCATTGGGTTAAGAGGTTGTTGTAACCACATTTTTAAAGGCCTGTCAAGGGTAGGTGAGTGAGGTGAAGGTTCCATCCATCCATCCATCCATCCATCCATCCATCGTCTTCCGTTTTTCCAGGGTTGGGTCGCGGGGACAGCAGCTTCAGTAGGGAGGCCCAGACGTCCCTCTCCCCGGCCACTTGGGCCAGCTCCTCCAGGGGAATCCCAAGGCGTTCCCAGGCCAGCCCAGAGACATAGTCCCTCCAGCGTGTCCTGGGTCTTCCCCTGGGTCTCCTCCCGGTGGGACGTGCCCGGAACACCTCACCAGGGAGGCGTCCAGGAGGCATCCTGACCAGATGCCCGAGCCACCTCAACTGGCTCCTCTCGACGTGGAGGAGCAGTGGCTCTACTCTGAGTCCTCCCTGGATGACTGAGCTCCTCACCCTATCTCTAAGGGAGAGCCCAGACACACTACGGAGAAAACTCATTTCGGCCGCTTGTATCCGGGATCTCGTTCTTTCGGTCATGACCCAAAGCTCGTGACCATAGATGAGGGTAGGAATGTAGATCTACCGGTAAATCGAGAACTTCGCCTTTTGGCTCAGCTCTCTCTTCACCACAACGGATCGGTACAGGTGAAGGTGAAGGTGAAGGTTTCACTACCCTGTTGACCTAATGATAGCACTCTTGTGGTTAGCAAATTTTGTAATTTTGAAAATGAAATGTCAAACACTGTACAAATACAAAGGATGCAGTGTATTAGACAAAACAAGCTGTTTCTTACGCACTTACATTGTGAACTGACCAATTCTGTTGCAAATTTCTTGAATTTATATTCCCTGAGATCTGAAGGCAAAATGAACCCTATTCAGTGGATTTCTTGCATAAACAATATCTTTGTAGTTTTATTGAATGCATGCTTGTAGATTATTTGAATGTGTGTGTTAGATGCCCTCTTCTGAAACATCCCATTTTTTTTCACGCTGTCTATTAAATGCCCATCCAGGCATTTTGTTTTATGTCATTCAAATGATCTTAAATTGTTTTAGCAACGTTTTAGTGCAGTCTGGAGCAATCTCGGTGTGAAGAGTAGAGATCGTGGGACCTCGCTGCCCCTGACCCATATTACAGCACATTATGCATTTTAATGCAATCTTGCTTCCTTTTCTTTCCAACACACCCAAAGGCCTTCCGCCATCCTTCCCCACTTTACTCAGATTTTTATCTTTGAAGTTCTTCATCTCTCCTTTTGCCGTTTCCTGCTCTTCATGATCACAGCCGCTTTGTTTCTATTTATCTCATCTTCTCCCATGTCTGAAGCCTTGTTACGCCTCTTGTCTTAATGCACTCTCTTTTCTCAGAAGGCCTTGTTGTTAGAGCTAAACTAAAGGCCAGAGAGTGCAGCACTCAAAGCCGGGCCTATTCATCAGTGTCACAGCAGCCCTCCACTCTGCTTCGTTACTGACTGGCTAATGGCACAGATCAGGGCAGTTTATTTGCTATAATTAGCTGGCTCCATTTGGTCAGCACAGCCCCAACGAACCCTGCAACACTTATGCTGCCCCCTGCCATGCCACCCAGCCTGTGTGCATGCACGGACGCCTGGCTGTTCTGTGTAAAAGGAGCCAATTAGAAGCCTCGTATCCTCCACTGCCTTTTCCCAACCATGTCTTATACTGTCATGCCTGATTGCAGAGTAAAAAGCCTTGTAAAACTGCTTCAGCTTTCCACTTGTTAAAAGCATACATACTCAAAATTAAATTCAGAAAAGGTGAGTGACCAAATAAAAAAAAAATATATATGTATAAAAAATTAGTCATTGAATCAGTTTTTAAATAGCCATTTAAGCTAGAACAGAATGAAAGAGAGAACATGTGAGCATGTGGGAAAACTACTTTAAACCAAGCTACTGGGTTAAAAAAAACAATGTATTTTAGGTAATGATGCCAGCTAAATATTGTTCAAACCAAATACTAAAATACACTGCATAAAAAGACAGATCTTGTTCTCTGTGAGTTTGAATTAGATTAAATGTTTCCAGTTTTAGCTATGTTAGGAGTTCCAAAATGTGCTTGCTGAATGGCAGAATATTGAGGAGATATTATTTGTGGCTTAATTCTAAGCTACCCGGCTACACAACATACCAATGTATGCAAATGGAGCTGGTTTGTTGTTAGGCAACAAAACAGATACGCCATTTACGTGATCAGACATATTTTTGGTTCTCTGATGTAGGATTTAATCTAGAGGGGTGAATGTGGCCTAGTCTCTACAAGTTTATAGCTTTCTCCAGTCAGAAATTTAGAAACAACTAAAAGTCTTTAAGCAGTTTAGGAAAGCCAAGATGATGATGATGTCTTGGCTTTATAAGTGTTAGAAGGTTAATTCACAACATCAGAGTTAAATGGAGCTTCACATGTAGATATATTTTAAAGCACACCTCAAACTCCAGCTTTGTTAGGGACATCATAGAAGAAGCCAAAGAAATTGGCCAAGATATCGAGCAGATATTTTTTCTTTTCGCCTTTCTGATAAGTTCGTTCTCTTTTGCCTTTGAATTTAACTGCAAATTATCTTATTTATTACTAATCTAGTGTTTTTGCCACTGTCTTGCCCAAATTTCCATAAATTTGGGCATAAATTTGGGTAAATTTTTATTTTATCTCCTGAGAATGTCCAGCCGTCATACTGTTCAGTAAGGATACTGGTTATATGCCCCTGAGTGTTTTGCTGTAAAATGTGCACATCTTACCCAGAACAAAAGCAAAAAGACCTTGTCAAGATGCTGCCTGAAGCTGGTATGAGAGTCATTATCAGAGCAAAATCAGTCTGACATAGATATTGTCTGAAAGGCCACTCGGAGAAGAGATTACTCCAGAAGCAGCATAAACATCTAGATTACATTTTGCAAATGCACTCAGATACAAAGACCTTAATTGTTGCAGTATGATGAAAGTAGCACTGCAGTGCGTGACCATAATGACCATTGTTACAACGAGATGGAAAAAAGATGAAGCTTGCAGGCCTAAGAGCACCATCCCAACAGACGTACAGGGGTGGCACTATTGTGTTTTGTTGCTGGAAGGACTGGTGGACTTCACAAAAGATATGGCAACACAAAACATTCAAACTATGTTATACCATTAAGGGTAATGCTACCAAATATAAAGGAAATGCATGTAAACCTGTAAAAGAAATCTCTAAAACATTATTTGTTATTTTTGAATTTAGCACACATAATTAAGTTGGGTAATCTTGGTTGGCGTAAACTCAGAAAATGCCTTAGCCTTATTTAATTTAAGGCAGTGAAGGAAAACCGGTTATTAAATGTCTGTACAGTGTGTCGATATGTGGTTTCAAATGAATGTACCAATTGAGTGGTTTTCCCCAAAAAGAGGTTAAAGTAACATGTCTACCAGAGTTGATTAAATGGAAGAATCAATATGTTGGCTTAGCTACCAAGTAATATTTGGGGTTCAAATTAAATGCTTCTTATATTTAGTTTAATTCTGCATTAGAAAGGGTCAGATTAAACAACACAGAAATGTCATAATGTCTAATAAGACAACACAATTTAACACAATTTATTTCAGATAGAACATGTACATACTGAATGTATAACAGTGCATAACATCATATGGTGATCACTGTGGTCAAAGTGTGAATGCTGAACATTGCTAGCAGCTGACTGCTGGTAAATGACTGTTATCTGAAGGGGGGGGGGGGGGGGGGGGCTGTTCTCTAGTGGTGATGTTAACACAGCTCACTGACATGCCTGAGTATTATATAGTATAGGTTGTTGTCTATTTTAGAATAGCAGCCTGTGAGCAGATTCATGGGAACAAGCTGGATAACAATTTTTGACCCAATATTGGGTTCAATCTAGTGTAAATTGTCTCCAAATGCATTTTCTTTTAAAGCCCCTACGAGAGTGGAAATCTTCCCCATGACTTTGAGCTTCAGCTCACTCCTAAAGCCCCCTTGCGTTTTTTCCATTTGCAGCCATCCTTTCCCCACTTAACCTTTTTTTTTTTTTTTTACATCCCACTCTTGTGGCTTTTAAAAATGCATCCTCTTCTTTTGTCTTCTTATGCAATCTTAATCCCCTTCCCAAATAAAAGAAGGAGGAGCCAAGTGGTCCATTTAGCGTTCCCACACGATGGTGCTACAAACATAAAGGAAGTACAGCCTGTGTCACTGAGATGAAGTCATACTGTATTCACTGAGCAGACAAGACCAACCTGTCAATTATTTACAGAGTAGGCTGTTGTGTGGTGCACACATCGGCAGTCGACTCTCTCTGTAAACCTTTTGTTTGCTCTTTTTTTCTGCCCTTGTTTCCATGTGTCTGTATTTACTTCTTTCTTCTTCTAATTTTCTCCTATTAACATATATTTCCAGAATCCTCATGCTCGTTTTGCGGTTAGGCCTTCCCAAAAAAAAGACACCTGATATCTATTTATAGTGGGAAATTATAGAAGGTTACTGTAAGAGAGGATCCTTGGTTTGCACATCTTTCCAGAGAATAGGCACATAGCACATAGGCATCCTAACAATGGGTGAAGTATGGTTGTTTCACATGCATATGTTGTTGTGTCAGCAACTGAGTAACAGCAGGTCTCTAGAGATTTTAGTGCAATGAAAAAGCAAAACATGCTGTCAGCTGTAGTTAAGCACACAAAACCACCTTGGCAGTGAGCAAGGTCAGGGAAGGGGGGGGGGGGGGGCTGCTCGAGTTTAAAGCAGGTCTGTGTGCCTGCAAGCAGCTCAGTACAACAGTAATTTGCAGAAGGACATTCACTTCATTAAGCTTTGAGTTAACAACATCAGAAGTCCATGCAGACGAATAAGCAAGCATCACTAGTCGTCTGGTGGTCAAAGTTTGCATACTTTTTCTTTTCTCACTTGATTTTTTTTTTTTAAAGCTGTCTCTTACAATGTAAGTGTTAGGAATTAAAGTGAACTCCCTAATGCGCTGCTTATTGGTTGCTGTAACTGTGAAGTATTTTTTGCACCCACTACCAACTTTAAAACACATTTTGTGTTTTATTAGCTGATTAAATATGGTTGTTTTCCAATGATTTAGCTACCAAAATAAAAACTGCTGTGTGAACTTCATAAGAAACAAACTTTGTTTGTAAGAGTATGGTTACAAGAGATTTTAATATATGTTGATGAAACTATGAAACACCCTTTTTATTGTTTTTGCAAAAACTGAGTAAAGGGCTCATAAGTAGCTAGCTATGGTTTAAATACAATATTCTAGCAAGAACTGATTAGTCTGTATGATGAGTCTTTTTTTAAATATATATGTAGATTTTAGTTTTAGTTTCAGGCTGGTCATAAGGCCAATAAGGTCATTGAAAATCACCCTTTTGTCTGCATACAAACCTAATAAATGTTTCATAAATAAGTGTATTTTAAGGTATCAGTATTCAGTGTTGTGGAGTCATCCAATTAATAAAAAAATTGAAAAAGGGAACTGCAGGCCCAACTTATTAGAAATTGGGTGGGGGACATCTGGACACCATTCATCTAGGAAAAAAAAGGATGCATTTATACCATGCGCTCCCATTATTAGTTTGGTCCATTGTACTACCAACAGCGAGCAGCCAGAAACAGCCGCAGCAGTGCCATTTGAGGAAGAAAGTGCCAGTCTGAGAGGATTGTTGGGGAACCAGATCCAAACAGAGTTGGAGAGCGAACAGGCAGGTGACAGCTGAGAACTTCTGGCGAGATCTAGCCTTAAGACGTTTGAAAAATGACTGAAAGTGGTGTGGAAGCCTAACCTGACAACAGCCAGCTGTATGTATCGCTCCGCCTAGCTCCACTCACATACATCTGGGACACGGCTCATTGAAAATGATTTCCCCAACCAAATTTTTGGTCTGGCCAATCAGGACGCAGGGCGGGTGTTTCATGGATGTGACGTAGTGGAGAAGCCACCGTGAGATTCCAACAACAATGGCGGCTCGCATCGAGGAAGCAAGCGTTAGCATTGATGCTGCCATTTCCTCCGTGTTGTCCAATCTATCTGATATTGTTTCATTAAAAGAACATCAGAGAACGGCTCTGAAGGCTTTTGTTGGTGGAAACCATGTTTTCGCCCTTCTCCCGACCGGATTTGGCAAGTTTTGTTTTCCGGGGCGCGTACGCGGACGCGCCCCGGAGCGGTTAGCGGTTAGCGCTAACCATATTGGGAGGCCTATTAGTCCTCAACGCGGTCAGCCCGGGATCGACTCCGACCCGCGGCGCTTTGCCGCCTGTCTTCCCCCCTCTTCCTGTCAGCTCACTGTCAATAAAAGGTGTGCCACTACAGTGTTTCCCGCAGGAATTTGCTTATGCGAGGCGGACCGACTCGCGGACCGGGGGGGGGGGGGGGGGGGGGGGGGTGGATGACTTTTTCTCCGCGGGGGGGGGGGGGTGGACGACACGTTTTCCGCGGCCGCCTCGCCAAGATAGCGCTGCGGGAAACCCTGCACTAGAGCCGCAAACACATAAAAAAAAAAAAAAAGTTTTTTTTTTCCGGCGTCGGTCTCATCAGCGTCACGGGTCAGCTTCGGTGTGACTGGTTGAAATAGCACGTTGATAAAGATGACAGACAAGTGGCTTATCCAATCATATGCAAGGAGTTTTGATAAGGCCCAGCCTTCAGTAAAGGCAATGCCTATGGCGGTGTCCCAGATGTATGTGAGTGGGGCTAGGCGGAGCGATACATACAGCTGGCTGTTGTCAGGTTAGTGGAAGCCAACAGGAGCGTACAATCTGGGAATCATGGAAATCATAAGATGTACCTGGAGGAAGGCAAGTAACAAAGAGTAGTCTTCAAAACGTTACTCAGAGAGGCATTTGAGCTCCTGAGATTGCAGTAAGGCGTATTGTGTCACTTCCTGTGTCCTGTCACTACGTTGTGTGGTGTGGATTGTGGTTTGGTGTTCCAGGCTCTCTCGATTTGATCTTAATTCTTTTGTATCTTTTTTTCTGTGGGGTCTCTGTTCCCTGTTCTGAACACAATGGTTTCCCCCAGGTGTCTGTCCCAAAGACCTAAGAGAGGATTCTAAATTAGTCTTTGTTTTAGATTTGTTCCAAGAGACTATACAGCCTGTCTGACCTCAAGTACAAGATCAAAGGTGGTTAAATGATTTATATAATATCAATAGTTAATTGGTGTCAGTGGCACAATCATTTCAGTAAGTTATATTAGTAGTTCTCTTTGATTTTTACTTATCGTCCTAGCTGAAGAGTAATTATCCTGACTGATCCTGAATAAATCCTAATCCTAAAAAAATATACAGAAATCTTCAGATTCTGCATGCAATTGTGTGATAAAGATTACTCTGTGAAAATGAAAATAATTCATCCATCAGATTTACTTTTGGCTGATTGTAAGGCTTATTAGTTTATAACCTTAAATTTATTTGCGCCTCACAATTTCCTCCACCTCTCTTTCTTTAACCTTTTTTTTTTTAGCTTCTGTGGTGGGATTTTCTCTGATTCTGCGATTAGCATACTGCTGTATCACCTTGCTGCTCATCACTTAACATACAGTGGAGAACCACCTTGCAGTAAACGCAGTGTTCTTGTCATTCTTATTCAAAACAACATGCAGGCACAAGCACATACACGAGCCTTTTTATGTATTGTGTGCACGTACTCACACAAACACATTGATCTTCACACATATATATATACATAGAACCTGACACCTGCACGGCTCTGATGTCAGCTCTGACAGCTGCAGTCGGCTGAACTCTTTAAAGTTTAGAATATCAGTAGTTTTAAAGGCATGCCGGGCAAGGCGAACTCATTACTCGCTTCTTAAAAACAGCTGAACCTGAGAGAAAGTTTCTCTTAAACGTTTCCTCTGTCAAGATGCCTCACCCACATAAACTTTTGTATAATACCCTTCAGAGTTATGGCCTTTACAGTGTAATCTTCAAAAAGCTTCTAATGGTGAGACCCATCTGCGTCCTCTCAAAGTTGGAGAAGTTGCGCTCCATCATTTTATCTGCACATTAAATATTGCTGCTGGTTTAGAACTGGAGGCCATGAACCGATTAAGCAGAACATAAGAGAGGTGACTCTGTAATGATTAGTATTCTGCGTGGTTTCCCGCTGGTGGCGGAGTTTGTAGTCAATTGGCTTCCATTAACCTGCCAGTCCTCTCTTCATTAGTTCATTAAAGGTAGTGTGGAGGCTTGAGGAAGCCCTGCCACGGTGCAGGCACTGACTTTTAACTTGCTGCAGAGAGCATGTGTGATGTCCTTGTGTGTGTCCTTTTCTTTTTAACGCGATTATAATGAACAAAGGATTAAAGTCACGCATACTAGCTCTATTGAAGTCAAACATGCTGAACAAAGAGCATAAAAATATTTGGCTGCAGCACCAAGGACCTCTGAACAGCTACACAACAACAAACCCAGACTTAATTCCTGCTTTCATATGTGTACACAAACATACACATAAATCAACAGAGTTACAATGCATGTTGTGGCTGTCCACACATTTGTTAATGTACATGCATGTTAACCTTGCCTGCGAGAGGAATTCTCGCGGTATTTTTGCGTTCACAAACACACGAGAATCCATCTTGCCCCGCTTCAGCTTCAACCGTTTGTGTTCGAACTAGTGCATGTATTACAGTCATTACATCCTCCCAACCAATCTCAAACGCAGACCCAGGAATGTTCCATCACCAAGCTCCGCCCCCTTCAAAGAGTTCAAAGAGCACCCGTTCTTTTTTTTTTTTTTTTTAACTTGCAGCTTTGGTCAAAATTATTATTATTTTTTTATATAACGGATTGAGTTTGAATTCAGTGTTTGTGTGTTCTGTATATAAAAATATGTCGCTAAGCTACAGCATAAAATGGCCATGGCTTCTCTTAAAATATATGTTTTCAATTTGTTGATAATTATCAATATCGATCAGTATGATTTCTATTTTATCGATATGCTTGTTTTTCTATATCTACCAGCCATAGTTCGAACCAAAAATGGCTCGGGCCAATCACGTTACAGTATTGAGGTTTAAGGACATACCGGTGCAACAAAAGCAAGAGTAGTTGAGCCCACAGCCGAACCAACATAAACATGGCAGCGAAGGACACACGCACAGCTGCTGCTATCACATCTGGTTTGTAAGAATTCACAATTTCTTTTTTGATAGTAGAACAGCAAGTAGAGCCTTGACCAGCTTACATTCGTGTGGTTTCTCATGAATGTGTGCTAGCTTATGTTTTAATTTGGTACCATGATTGGCTAAAACCAACCTTTAGTAGGCAGGCACTAAGTGTCGTTTCATCCAGTTAGCTCAGAGAGTTCTGCTGAAATTCCCTCCTTTCCCCAAATGGATTCAAATGGAGCAGTCCCTGATTGCTAATGTGCAGAACGTAGAGCAAAACATAAACAGCAAATTCTGCAAGCATTTTTATCTTCCATTTTTTCGCACAATTGAAAACTTGAGTGAATAATCTGTTTTTTGTTGAATAAAAATATAGATTTAAAATAGAGTGTGGTATGAGTATCAGAGGGAGTTTTCTGTTATGATGAGTTAAACCTGAGATAATCCCAGGCGCTGATGCAAGTGTTCTACAACCCTGCAAAACTGCAGAGGCTAACATTGTGTTCAGCAAAATATTTTACTGTGTTTTTAAGCATTTTTTTTTTTTTACCATTTATACAGGTTTCTGAGACCTGCTTTGATAAAATGTAAAACAATTGCAAAAAAAGTTATAAACACACTAACGATACAAACAATGAAAACTTCTGACTCAAGCTGAATAAGCTTATAAAATATGACATAAAAGCAAGATCAAGCTTCAAATTTTTCTGTTTTTCTTGATATATTTAAAGGGATGAGATAATTCATAAAACCTTTGCTTCATACTTCCTGAGGCACTTTAAAAGGTCATTTTAAAGTGAACTACCGAGCCGTCTTTTGTTGATCCTCCACTCTTTAACACCTGGCTGGATTTTTACTAAGTGATTTTCTCATTTGGCTTTCTGCACTCAACTCTTGGTTTATGCTCTCTGAAATTTTTAATTTTTTTCCTTAACTTTTATGGTACTCTGTCAAAATAATTTTTAAATTTAAACGGTCTGTATCTCATTTTCAAGGAGGTGGGATATGGGTTTTTTGTCATTCAAGAAACGGCTTTTACAACTAAGCAAAAGAACAAACAAAGCTGTACTGTACTGCTTTCTTTATAGAAGATGATTAGCAAGTTAGCTTTTTTTTTGTTGTGAATTCTTGCGCTAATTCATGCAGTCTTTACCCAAAATAATACCAGAGATGCACCCACTGGCCACTTCAGTGCACCTGTTCAGGTTCCTGTCAACACAAATAGCGACTCAGCTAATTGCATGACAGCATGTACCGGCACTAAAGCATCGAGACGTGATGAAGAGGATTTGCTTTTTAGGCTGAGCACTGTCATGGGCAAGAAAAAGGAACTGAAGTGACTTTTAATGTGGCATGCTTTTTGGTGAAACGCCAAACAGATGGTAAAATGCCATCAGTTACTCAAATAACCACTTGTGGCAACAAAGGTATGCAGAAAAAATTTACAATATGTCAAGTAGGTGGGCGTTAGCAATAGCAACATAGGACAACACTGGTATGGACTCGTAAAATTTATGTAAGATATTGGGCAATGTTGCCTTATCCGACGAGTCTCAATTTCAGCTTTGACATTTAGAGGGCAGAGTCTGTATTTATCCTGAAAAAAATGGATTGTTCCTGCATTTATATAGCACTTTACTACAAACAACATGCACCAAAGGGCTGTACTGCAAGAAAAAAAACTATATTAATAGTAGTTTAAAAGGAAAAAGAAAAAAAACACACAGAAGACATGAATAAACTAATTCATTAGTTTGAAGAAAAAATTAAATAACCAAAATAGCTGAAATAACAAACTCTATTTGAATTAATAGCCAAAAGTAAGTAAAGCCAAGGAGTAAAGATGTCTTTAAAAGCAATTTAAAAGTCTTGAGATTATGAGTAGCTCTCAAATAGATTATTCCACAGTTTTTGGGACTGCAACGGAGAAGGCACGATCACTTTACTGGTTGTTGGTGTGGAGTGTAATGATGAGGGGGATATTTGCTTGCTATACCTTTGAGCAGGACTGACACAACGTTCCTTAGTATTGTTATTGAGCATATCTATTTTTTTAAGAGAAGTGTGTAGGAAATACCACCTCCCCCCACCTTTCCCCCTGCCTAATCCACAGTACAATGTGCCTGAAACACCTCAGTTGCCTTCTTAAATGTGAGGCAGCAGTGCCGTTACTTAGAGATTCTCACTGCGAGGGGAATACTTTCACTTTTTATAGGAGTTCTGTGCATCTCGTATTCACAAGTTTTGGCATTCACTTTTTTCACACTTTTTCAGCAAACATGTTATTTGCTTCAGGCAGAACAGTGGCTCTGCTACAGTCCTGAGGGGAAAAAATAATTCAATAAAATCCCAAATCTTCCAGTGTTGCCAGTCGCGGCAGGTTTCCGCCCAATTGGGCTTCTTTGGAAGATGTTTGGCTGTAAAAATAGCTTTGGGAGGGTTGTTAATTTTCGGGCTTCTTCTCACACTGGGCGAGAAAGCAGTGTTACCCTTCTGCCTGCAAGTAACCCAAGTTAATTGGTTGACTTGTATGATTGATAAAACGAAGATAGAAGTCATAGAAGCTCTACAGAAGCCCAACAACGGCTCTTCTTCCTCAGGAAACTGAAAAGGTCTGGACTTCCCACTAAACTGCTAAAGAACTTCTACAGCGCTACCATAGAGAGTGTTTTATGTATCAACATAACTGTATGGTATGCGAGCTGCACAGTCCAGGAGTGGAAGGACCTAGCACGGGTGGTGAGAACAGCGCAGGGGATTGTGGGATGCCATCTGTAGGATCTAGACTCAATTTATGCAGAGCGAGTCCAAAGAAGGGCCAGACACAAATCCACTGATCCCACCCACCCAGGCAATGCACTTTTTTTGCCCTCTCCCATTAACGCTTCAGAAGCCTCAAAGCTAAAACAAATACACTTAGAAACCGCTTCTTTCCATGAGCTGTGAGGGCAATCGCCCCCTGATGGGAGACTGCAGTCAAATGCTTTAAAATCATCCCCACTGTTACTAGCCCATCATACGTTACAATCACCTTAATGTTATTGCCTACCTGCACACTATCATCTCAGAATATCTAAATGCACATTCCTGTAGATGACGCCTCAGATCATCATTGTTCAATATGCACCTTACTACTGTACTACTGAACTGTAATATGAACCGGAGTAGCCAAGGAGAAATTTCGCCGCAGTGACAAATAAAATATTCTGATTCTGATTCTGACAGCATCCAATCTGCCGGGGCAACAGCTCAGGTTGGATCATTTTCCATCTGTAGACCAGGGCCTTTCACTTAAAGCTGCTGCTGTAATTCTCCTCACAAATCCTTTAAACTGGTGTGAAAACTGTGCCGGTGCCTGCGCAACATATTAAAGTATCACATCCTCCTCATAAAGCAATGACGCGAGAGCTGGAAACTCTTTACTCCTCAGCTTTGTTTAAAAATAATTTTGGGTAAACCTTTGGATAGTAAATTAAATCTCACGATTTGGCTTTTGTTCCTCATAAGTCAACAAAATTAGGAGTTCCACCTCCTCTATGTCGTTACCTGGTTTTTAATCTTAAACGGCTCAGATTGCACCCTATTTATATTTAATGTTGTCAGGTTTGTTATTTAGAGAAAGAGCTTGAACAAGATGCGTAATTTATTGTGAGCTCTAAATTTTGTCCCTCGGATCAAAACATATCCGATTACCGCCGTCTGGACTCTGATGCAAAGGGACCAGGACAGGCAAGATGATATCCAAGCAAACGAGGAAAGGAAATCATTAGCACTAATTGCATTTGCTGGACACTTTCAGAAACTAGTTTGAAGCAATCAAAAAACAGTAAAGTTTTGCATATATTATCTCTGCTGTACACCACTTTCTCTAAATGAGTAAGGGAGAAACGGGGACAACGCTGTGGTTGTCCTTCAATCACTATAATAGTCTCGCCACAGCTCCACCCCATCTTCAATCATTGCATCCAATACAACCCACTCAGGCTTGTTGTTAAGGGAACATATTGGAAAACTATTAGTGCTCATTATGCTTTATAGCTACCCATTCTCTCCATTTTGTCTTTTAATCACATTCGCTCCTTGTGTGTGTGTGTGTGTGTGTGTGTGTGTGCGTGCGTGTGTGTGTGTGTGTGTGTGAGGGAGAGCTCATGCACAACCTTGCACATGTCTTGATGCTTTTTGTGTACTTTGAAGCATGTCTGTATAAACTACAGCCACCATGGCCAGGCAGACAGTAATGAACCAATTTTACTGTAATGCATTCAGCTTTGGGAGAGCACAAAGTCACCCCCACCCTCACACACTCAGTCACCATCACTTTTTATGGGGAAGTCAATAGCACGGGCGCCATCTTTTATTGCATCTCTCCCTTGCAGCGACGGTGTTGCACATTTCCTGAGCCGTGTCAACCAAATAGGATCAAATGGTGTCAAATACAAATAATAAAAAAAGGTTAGAGAGAATAGGGACTGGAATCTCCTTTTTTATGTGGGCTGGAAACGTTTGCAGCAACTTTTATGGGGACATATTTGGTTCTTGTAACTCCGTACAACCAGACTCGCATAAACTGCTGAAAATCCTGCATCGGACCGCGCTTCAGTTTGATCACCCATACCTATGTGTGTCCATTTTTTTTTTTTTTTTTTTTTTACAAATTTGTCTTCTGCTTTTTTCTTAACAGATGTTCTGACAAAAAACACACTTTTGAGAGCATGACTACACACATAATAATTGGTTGTTCACTTCTCAGCCAAGGAAACTGTCACCACTGTGCATCAGATCCCACATAATCCATCTGTGACAGCAACAACATTCTAGTTTTATTGCACGGAAAGCTATTTGCTGAAAACGGCCTCTTTTCTTTATACCATCTCCCCTTCCTCCTCTACACATTTTCCCTCTGGACTATTTTTTTTCTACTGCTTCCGCTTAGATTTTAATCAAGCACAACGACCTCCCCTTAATATTCTTTCATTTGCGAACTTTATCTCTGTTGGTCTGTGTTTAGAAAAAAAAAATTGTAAGTGGAAAAACTCAGAATGATGGACCACTATAATGATGCACATGATATTTGTAATCTTGCTGCGGCTGATTACCATGATTCAGATTAAAAGAAAAATGCCATTAATGTCAGTGATTAAAAGGGAGATGAGGACGATAACAATGGGGATGACAAAGGCAAGACAATGATACTTGCTGTCTGAACAAGTTCAATGTTTTTTCCTGTTTGTCCAGATGGAGAGAGACAGACGGACGGGACGGACGCCAGCCGAAAGAGGGACGCTCGCTCCTCAGCCGGACACCACAAGAGCGAGGACACCAGTGACAGTAGGGAGGACGAGGCGGCAGTGAGTCTCTTTCTTTGCAACAATTTGTTTTGTTCTCTCTTGCTCAAACTATCAGAGATGTCCCTGCCTTAATACATATTCACAACACCACCCACACCTCTGACTAACCAGTAGCAACAAGGTTTTCTGCATCTGTGTGTGGAGCGGCTCATCATGACAGAAGGAATTGCATTTTTGCTCGTTAATGATCATCCAGTAGGTAAAAAGCTGTTCCCAGTTCATGCACCATCTTCCCATTGTCTAAAATGACAGTTTCTCTCTGCTGGAATTAAAGACAATATATCCTGTCACCCGAAAGAAAAGATTATAAAGAAGTAATTTTGCACGATTGTTTTGCTTTGGATATTTTTATTATTTTACCTGGAGCAAATCTTTCAGTTTAGCCTTTTGCTCTAAGGCACTGCTGAGAAGCTTAATAACATTTTCAGCTCAGAGAGGCCACAGCTTATACCGTGAATACGCTGTACAATCAAACCTCCCGTACTGGCCTTCTTTTCTGTTAGTGAAGAGGTGCAAAACTAGATTTCAGTCTGGTGTGAAACTATTGGTTTTAACACAATAGGAAATTAAAATAAAATGAGTCATAGAGCTATTTCATGCCATTAAAGAAGCACAAATGAATTGTCCATTTTCCCCTTGATCATCTCAGATCAGTGATTGACAGATCAATTAAAGAAGGACCAGATTTTTTTTGTTTCAGTTCATTAGGCAAATTTATTTGTATAGCACATTTCAATAACAACACAATTCAAAGTGATGTACATGAACAGAACATGAGAAAAGAAAACATACGGAGGAGAGTACATTGCAGTGGAGTAGTAGCAGCAGGTCAAAATAGGTGCACTCAATGGCAAAAACCTAACTTGAGGGAAATTTTGATATCTCCATATGTGGGATTATGTAATATGTGATATTTCTAAGAAAACAGTTAAAACAAATATTGCATCAATGCTAATTCATAGATTAACAATTTCAGGCGATGCAATCCATACGTGATACATTTTCAGTCCACACTATGTGCTAGGATGGTCCTTTTAGCAAGTAGACAAAGTATTTTTTGTCCAGACATAATATTTTATTAATTACCCATCATTTATTTTGCAAAAATTTGGGAACAAATATATTTTATTATGAGTATCACATACTCACATGCTTGTTTTACAAAGTAAAGGGGACTTCCACATCAGAGGATCCCTGATGCATTTCATGAACTGTAGATAGGCCATGATAAAAAAAAAAGGATTTGTCTGTGGAGTTTATTCATATATGATCAAAATAAATCTGCAAATTTATTTTATGATGTGGCGTTTTCCAACAGATATACATTATGGCATTTTTGTCACAAAAATACATAAGAATCAAAACTTCTTTGTAAAGCGCAGAGTCCACAACAGTTTGTTGGCATATTGCTCGTGTATATTCACCGCTGATATTTTCTGTTTTCTATAACATTTCTTCAATGCAGCGTTCCTGTTTCATCAGCCACAGATTGCATTAGTCACTCATGAGGTCAGGCTGTAATGGGTCTATATGCATTTGTAAAAAAAAAAAAAAAAAAAAAAAATCCATCTTCTTACTGTCTGTATTTTCAATATAGTAGAGCTGGGAAGAAGGCATTGTTTTGCAAGTAACAGATACGTCTCAAGTTTGCCAAAATCTCGAGTCAAGTCCCACGTCTAGTCCAATATCCATGACTTTGGCAGTTGTGATTTTGTGACAAACAATTATTATGGAGGAAATAATTTTATTTATTTTTTTCCTGGTTGAAGAAATAGTGTGATTTTTTTCAAGAAGAAAAACTTCTGCGTGTGATAATGCCACTGCAATAAAAGGCACTTAGAGGTACAAACAACTGTAGGGGTATATTCTCCTAAAAGGGACATTAAAGAGTAATAGTTTGTAAACATCAACTTTAACCTTAACCTTGGAATATCTATTGAAATACAGATATTTATGTTTAATTTTTTTTCTGGCCTCAACAAGTGGCATTGAAAAGAAATCTCTTTCTCTCCTGATGCCAAAAAAAAAAAGGTATGTCTGTTTTTAATACAAAAATGTACAATTGCTTTTTTGTTTTTCAACAGACATGTTTTGATATAATTTTGACTCTTGGAATTTAACAACCATTTTCTCTCAGTTTGTAGTGAAGCATAAAAGAGAAAAAACAAACCATTTTGCACTCTCAAGATTCATTATTCATCATCTCGGCCTCGGGCAGGCAATTTATTATTGATTACTTCTTCCCCAGCCTCAATTGATCAGATCTCTTGCCACTCGTGCTGACAGGCAGTCTGCCTCAAAGTTTAATCTTGCCCGGGGTATCGGCACGACGACTCGAGGTGTGGAAGAATTGGGATGTGAAGGCAGACAGTTTGGAGCGATTTAACAATCGTTACATATCTAGTCAGTATAAATTACAGCCGGAATTAGGCAGCTGTAGATGGATGTAGGCAGAACCTGCCTGGTCAAATGCGTCATCTTCAGTTTCTAGTATTTACAAGTGAAAAATCAATTCCAAGTGTCGTAGAGGGGGAAATCTTTTAGAAATGCTTTAAATGGACTGATATCTAGGGAAGCAGTAGTTTTTCGTTCAACAGCAGCAAATAACACGTAGAAATAGATCAGTTGTTTCTTTTTAGATTAATTTGGTGAAACTGAATTCAGACTTAATCTGGATCAGTTTCAAAATAAGATGGAAAATAGCTGGATTCATTCAAATCACACACTTTTCTATACATCCTTGTTAACAAACATGATTAAATTACATTCGTAGCAGATGTGAAAACATAAAAAACTACTCATAATAAAAAATTCTCAATATATTGAATACTTATCATCGCCGGTGTATCAAACTGCACACTTTTGCAAATACAATCACTCTAATCAACAATACTTAGTTGATTAGTTATAAAAATGTAGGTTATGTGCGCACCTGATTATAGATTTAAGCGATGCTAAAACTCAGAGACGGTGTTGGCGACATTGTGGTTTTAGAAAAGGGAGAAAAAAAAATACAGTAAGGGGGAAAAAGGATGATCACTATCAATTTTGTCAAAGCAATGTCATCCCAGTTATGACAAGCTCACTGCACCTTCTTACGTTTGATTGCTTTTTAATGAACTAAACTAATCCATAACACTACAGGCTGTTTTCATCCATCTCTTGTCATGGAGCATTTCCTCACTGTTGAGCTTCAGAATGGGCTTGGTTGGCTACCGCTTGCTTTGCTCACAGCCGTGTGAACTGATTTGATTGACAGGCAAAACATTCAAACAAGTGACCCATTCAAATAAAAAAAAACCTCCAACTTGAGCCCATTCAATTAAACATAGCCTGAAAAGATGGCCTTGACAACCAATCCTCCTCTTGATTATTTAACACAGAATCGGTTCAGTGTGTTCAGAGTGTTCCAGCAAAACTATTTTCTATGTATCACAACAGATTGTGGATCAGGGAATGATATTTTGAGATCCCAGGAGATTATTTTACATTATATTACCACTGTCCCTCACAGAATTTACATTGTAAACAAACACGTGAAGTGTCACATTAGTAATAGCGCACGGAACGTACACAAGCAGTGGCTGCAGGGATTTATGACCCCCCCCCCCCCAAGACGGTTCAACTTCAACTCCAAATAGTTACGATTTTGCTGTGCAGCTGTTGATTTGCAGTGGGGACCAGCTGCGAGAAAAAGGCGGCGATATATCTTATTTCATAAAATGCAGTAGTCTTCAGAATTGATTCAAGCAAGAGCTTTAGGAAATGTGGTCGGCAAGATAAGAGTGGTGAGGGAGAGCTGGCACACTTTTGAATAGCCTGCCTCCAAACTTTAAACCTGCCTGATGGTGTTAAAGCTTCTCTGTAGAACTCAAATGAAATCTGCTCTGTAAATAAATCAGGCTTGTGCCTCGAGGCTCAGATATTAGGCTGCACTGTAAACACTTTACCGAAGTCAGTAAAATGTGTCAAAAAAGTTTGCAGTGGAATCATTATGAAACTGATTAGCTTTTATGTGTCATAAATTCGCTAAATTGCTACTGATAGATTTGGTCGGCTTAGAACGATGACAACTTCAGTGATTTGTGCTCATCGTTCTGCAGTAAACATGAATTAAAGCATCTCGGTTTTACTATAAGCAGTAGATTTATGATTTACAGTAGAATATGGATGAGCACAGTTTACGACTCTGCATAACAGGGTTTAATTTTTAAGCACTGTGTGTAGGCATTGCACCCTCTTCTGATGAGTGCATGTGTCTCTATGTATGTTAACAGGACGTACCCTTAAGACTTTTCTGCTTGGCTCTATAAATGCATCTCGCTTTATCAATAATTTAGGCGCCCATTTAGAGATTCTTTGTTCCTACGTACCTTGAACTCTTAGTGACAGTGAAACTATTGTAGCAGTGTTTGCCCTTGTCCAATACGCCTTTGGGCAATGCTTCTCATTTAACACTGAAAAATAAGTTTCTTTTGGTTATCCAGCTGGTTCTGTGAAAACGTGATAAAATTATTGGTCACATTCTTCGCCCTCCTCACCAAAGGGAAAGTGATCTGGATAACAGCCACACTATAAGCAGTCTTAAAATGAAATATGTTTTTAATATTACAAACATGAGGACCCGTATCGCATTGTTTCACCTGAATAGCTGATATTTCCCACCACTGTCAGCCAGGGAACCACTGAGCATGCAATATTAAAGCTTCCATTTGACCTACACATGCCTGCAAAAGTATTCACCCCACTTGGCATTTTTTAAATGTTTTGTTGCCTGGAAATTAAAATGGATTGTTTGAGAGTTTGCACCATTTCACTTAGAGAACATGGCAACAACTTTGAAGATGTAGTATTTATTTTTTGTTATGCTGCAAACACAACAAAATAAAAGCTGCTAAGCCCCACCCCCCACAGCATGATGCTACCGCCACCATGTTTCGCTGTTCAGGTGGTGTCAAAGGTTTGGGTATTTTTTTTATAACCCCACCCTGACTTGTACTTCTGAGTCACTTTGTCCCTGACTTGTTTCGAGATCTCCTTCGTCTTCATGGTCTGATACCTTTGCTTAGTAGTGCTGCAGCCTCTGTGGCCTTTTATACTGACAGATCATGTGACACTTACATTGCACACATGCCAATTTAAGTTTATTTTTAATTATTTTCCATTATATATATTTTGTAGTTCACTTCAACTTAGACTTTTTTGTGCGGATTCATCAAATAGAATAAGATTGAAACACGTAAATCAAAAAGTGGAATGCACAAAATAGTTTAACAGCCAAGCGGGTGAATACTTTTGCAAGGCACTGAAGAAAAGGTAAAGTTAATTACAAAGTTCATTGCAACTTTTACTGCATAGCATTTGCTACCATTGAGAGTCTTTAAAAAAAACAGCGCTGTAGTGCTATGAGATAACACTTTGGATGTAACACCCCCTCCCCCCATGCTGTGTGTTCCTAAAACAATCAGTGAGACTCACACAAGTGCAAATTAACTCCAACAGAATATTGCAGCAAAACGGTGAATTGCTATTAAGAATTCAGATTAGTTACAGCATAAGTGAGAGATCTTGGATTAATTTTTTATATGAGAATCAGTGCTTGTTAGTTTGGAATATCCAGATCTCCACAAAAAAGGTCTGGGTGGTAGGGGTTGAGTCCCGTTACGATGTCAGTTGATTTCTAATTGCATCTTAGCCTTCTGAATCAAACGGGAATTGTGAAGTGCCTACAGATTCTCACCCCTACGTTTACAGATGACTAAGGTCGACAGTCTGCCCTCACTGAACACTCTTGCACAATTTTGCTAATAAATAAACACCAAAAGGGGAAAGCTTTCTTGCTTCCATTGAAAAACACTCTGGAACTGTTGACACACAAAGAAAGACCAAAGTAAGCATGTTTTAGGTTAAGTACGCAAACTGTCTGCACAGTCACACAGTGCAGTATAGTCTCATATATCCATCACAACATATGTAGAATGTTGATAGTCTTGCTGCAAAAGGTTTGTGCCAAGTCTTATATCTTATTGCTACTGTTAATGTCAGATCCCATTTAGAGCTAATGATTAGAATTGGTCCCGTAAAACAGCCTTGAAAGCATTTACTAATATATATATATATGAGCTTTATGTACTGTAGCACATCTTACATTGTTGAACCTTCATTTGAATACTTCTAGGTTTGTTGCATATCTACTATAATCTAATGGAAGAAATTGAAATCCTACCATGAAATCCTTTTCATGGTAGCTTCCATTGTCAGGATCCATGGTTGTTTGTTTTTTTGATTTTGGATCATACTTTCTTTAGATCTTTATCCTTTAAGGCAGGAGTGGGGAACCTTTTCTCTCTCAGGGGCCATTTCAATTTTCGAAAACACTCTTCTGAGGGCCAAACTCAAAATGTAAAGGCCAATAGCACGACAATAATAGTTTTATAAAACTATAGTTTTATTTATTGCGTATTTATTTTTGCAAACATTTGTACATTTCGCTTTTTCTCTAAGAACCTAAAATGGTGTTATAAAATACCACTCTAAATAAATGGAGGCATGTACAGTAGATTGTACAAATTACAATTTTCTTTCAGTTTTACATTAACAATAAGTTGGAGGTCATGCTGGTGCCACTCGCAGCTGATTTTCCAAATTGGAGTCATTAAGTCTTGAGCGGAAGCGACTTTTTACCAGTCAATTTAGAGAAGAACTGCTCACAGCGATATGTTGTCCCAAACAGAGATACAAACTTGAAAGCATGTCTTCTTGGGTTTGGAAAATCCTCAACACTGACATACAGTTTGTAGAAGTCCAGCAAAGGAAGGTTGCTGCAGCTAGCATCTCCAGTTGGAGGTTGTCCGGCACATCAGATGGTTCCACATTAAATGGCGTCGTGAATATGTTGACTTCCTTCTTTCATCAAAGGCCTGGATTAGTTATGCACACTCACCAGCATATTCACTTGTGACAGCAGGACTTTGCTTTTGAAGATAAGGAAAGTGCACAGTGTTACCACTTTCCAGCTGATTTTGCCACAGTCTTAAATTTCCTTCAAATGTCTCCACATGTGAGAGCAGAGAACCTAGAAGCTGACTGGAACCTTGCAGCTTGATGTTTCATGTCCACCATGAAGGCCAGATCACAGAGCCAATGGTTATCACTGATCTCTGCTGCGGGTTTCCCCTTCATCTCCATGAACTGTTTAACTTCTTATCTCAGACAGTAGAATCGTTCAAGCATATTTGCACAACTCAGCCATCGCACTTCACAATGATACACCAGATCTCCACATTCTGACCCCAGTTTACTGAGCTGCTCCCTGAACTGACGGCCCTTTAGCCCTCTACTTTTAATGAAGTTTGCAATGGAGACAACAGTTTTCATTACACTGGTCATCTTCAGGGAATGAGCTCACAGACTGTCTTGATGCACAAGGCAGTGACCTACAACTAAATCACCAGGATTGAGACCAAGACGACCCTTTTAATTTTTCATTTACGCATTGTTGTGCTATTACACACTGTTTTAAGTTATTTAATGTTTAATAAATAACTCTGTTTGTTAGGTATTGTCCGGTGAATATCAGCCCAAGAGCTAATATTAGGACAACAGTTGAAATAAATGATTCGAGTACTGGCGTTCTTTTAACAGCAACCTCTGCACACATAGAGAATAAGTGAGTGACAATTTCTCTTCAAGTTCAAGAATTCATTAACAGAAATAAAATGAACATCCAGAGGACATCTCTATGAAATGCTGTTTGTCTGATTTAACACTATATTTCAATCAACAAATACTCTCTACTAGGCTAGTGAAACTTAACTAAAACTACTAAGCAAAATTAAGATAAAATGAAGCTAAGGAACTATGTACACACAAAAGAAACAAAAGACTAAATAAACTGGTTGATCATCATCATCCGAATAATTCAGAGAATCCTGGTTCACTGCAGATCTAGATAAAGTTAAAGAATCAAAGCTCATCTGAAAGAAGGTGGAATGAGGTTAAATTAGCTTAACTAATTCAGAACAACATTTGGTATGTGTTTCAACTCATTCACAATGCAAACCCTGAGTTAAACAAAACATTGCTTGATAAAATAACATTTTAAAGAATGATTTGCTTAGTAAAAATCTTTAGAACGCTTGATTTTATTAATGCGATTATACCACTGGGAAGCTAAGGGTTGCTGTAGCGATCAGTCGCTAAAATCAGTTAATTAAATCAACATTAATATTCCATATTAATGCGGTAATAAAGCTTGTAGCACTATCAAATAATGGTGAAGCAAACGAAACAAACCTTAATTATGGATCTAGTTAGTTATTTCAGTTAGTCCCTTTGTTCAGTTAGGTTTCTGTTTCTTCCAGTCAGAACTTCATGTCTTTCCCCTTTCGCTTGTTCGTCTTGTTCACCTGCCCTCTTGCTTTTCTCTCTTCTTTCTCTTTCATTTAAAAAAAATCTATTCCTCTTCTTTGTTGTCAAATCCTCTCTTATGCTGCCTCTTTTTTGTTCCTTTGTTCTGCGTGTCTTGTTCCCCTGTTGTATTCTGATACGTTTATTTTTGCCATTATCATTGAACCGTCATACTCACTATATAGCTCCCGGATTCCTGTCTGCGATTTGGTCCTGCATCAACCTCACAAACTCAAATAATGTAATACCGCCTCACTTCTTTGTGAAAATGCCTTTCATCGAAGGCATAGAAAGACTTGATGCCATAGGTAAATACTTTGGTATTAACCCTGCTATAAAGAATTGAAATATAGCACCACGAGCGCTGCAGCTCTTACACGCTATATTCACTGCACGCATGTGCCACTGCTAAAATGACCTAATACCATTACTTAATCTGATACTGTGATATGCTGTTTGCACTGATAATTATTCAGTCATCTTGTCTTGCCAAATGCTTGAAACCAAAAGTGAAGCTATCAGCATGACCCATTATCTGCTTAACTCAGCTAATAATTATCTGACCATCTGGGAGCACTGAAAGTGCCTTTTAGGTGGTTAACAATGAGGTGAGACAGTGACATCATGGCAGAGGCAATGTGCTCAGTCTTTAGGCAGCAGAACAATGTATTCTACATCCTTGATCCCAATAGACGTACACTATTCAGAACAAGAGTGCATCAAACGTGTTGCACATACTTCAAAGGTGCGATGGGGCATTATGTTCCCACAAAACTTTGTTCTATGCAAGGAACTTATTTTGTAGCTTTGCATTTGGACTTTTGTTTGTGTTTTTATTTCTTGATGGCAAGCCCAATGTCTTTTTGTCAACTCTGACATGACTTGAGAAAATCTGCTCCATGTCCTCGTGTTCAGACCCACGTCGCACTTTCAAGACACCAACATACATTGCAAGAGAAGAAACAATAACCGCACCTTAACCGAGCTTCTATGGCAACACTGTTGAGTCAAATTTGTCTCACAGCCGCTTGTTGCAATTGGCTTAAACTGACTTTGACCAGAGTTTGAACTCACAATGAGCAGCGGGGGTGGATTCAATCTACTGTAAAGGTGAAAGGGAAATTGTATGTAAAGAAAGTGTCATCAACTCATGCTGTTTTTTGTACATTTAAAAGACATGTGTCGGGACAGTATCTGATATACTGATCCAAAAAGTACCAACGTGCGAGGGGAAATGTGTTTAGCAAATGTGTAGCTTTCTTGTTTTTGTCGGTTTTAACAGATCAAACAGTTTGTTTCTGGCAACAAATCTGTGACTTGTGTCAGACGAGAATGTTCCTCTGCTGCGTGAGCTTTAACTTTTTCAGTTTGGTTTGTTGCTCTCACCTGGAGCACGTGTTTTTGTGAAAGTATTCTGGATCTTCTTGAAGATTTTTATCAAGCTAAAGATGCTTTTCCCAGCTATCTAAGAGCAAGGAAGTAATGCGGCTTCAGTGTAAATGTATGCCTAAAGAAAAGCCAGGAAGGTTTGTGTGTTTTATAATGGATTGTGGTGGGGATGGAGATTCCCGTGTCTTGTTCACCCCTTTTGTTAAACAAATCTATTGTGCTCCACCAAAAAAAAAAAAAAAAAAAAAAAAAACCTACTCCAGCTCCCATTTTAGAAATCTCTAACAATGAAAGCAAAATGGCTTAGAGAAAAACAAACAGAAAATCCCTCAAGGTGGTTCTCTGTGAAGATAATAGTCCAGGAAAAAAAAAAAAGATGGAACAACCTCATTGCAATTACACAGCATGGGGCAGTCGGGTTCAGACAGCAGGGACACTCAGTACAAATGCCCTCTCACGCTTGGGAGAAAGATATTGCTGTATCCAGCTCTGTTAAAAATTAATTAAACAGCCGTACGGCAAGACCCGCAACACCTCAGTGTGAGCAAGGCTGTGGGTTTCTGATAAAAGCGCTGGTACATGCACCCAGCAGCTCTTTTATGTGTTGTCGGAGGTTTAGAGAAAATTGTGGCGCCGTTGAAGAAACACCGTAGATGTTTTACTGGAAGCAAATAAAGATGGACGACGGTACAGGGAGAAAGGTAGAGGAAAGGGAGGACATGATTTGATAGAAGTAAACAAGAAAAAATCTGAGGTAACCACAGGTAAGAAGATGAGGAGCTCATCTTCTTTTTTTTTTTCTTTTTTTTTTTCCAGAGGACGTAATTGTGCTGTTCTCTGCTTCTGTGAAAGGACAGCAAATGTTTGCTCTTCACCTTTCCTTTCTTTCCCTGCAGATTGCTAAGATTGCAGCTTAAGTAGTTGACAGTGTCTGTGTCATGCTTGGCAATTACAGAAGCTGCTTTGACAGTGTGCGTGCTGCAGTTGGTGTGCGTACCACCCCCATCGGACCCTCCAGGTGGTTTCCAGTTGATTTCTGACAGGCTGACAGCTTTGCATTTAGGCTATTTAATGCAAAGTGTGTTTTCTGTCCTTACGCCATTTGGTGCATACATATTTATATGTTTATGGGGAGGTGAGAGGGTATGCCTGTGTGTGGCTCCTTAGTTAATTATGGATGAGGTTTGTTCTTTGCTCCGCGTTCTGCTCTTCACCTGTCAGTTGCAGGTTGCTCGGGTTGCTTCCATAGGTCTAACCCTGATGACAAGAAGCAACAGTGGAGGCAGAAGGGAAGAGTTGAAGATGAAATAAAAGCAAGCAGGTAGAAGAAAATCTAAAAACAACTCCAACTCATTAAAAATAATCAAAATAAAAGAATAGTGACATTTAACCTGTCAGCCATATTTTGCTTGACAGTCACTAACACAATAATACAATACAGTTGAATTCCTTGGTGTTTGTGCAGTAACTATGTTTCTCATTGTGTTTGCATGTGGTCTAAATGTGGTTACAACTTAATTACAAAGGTTTGGAGTCTTAATCTATGGAGGAGTAACAGTTTAACTGCTCACTAGAGAACAGAAGAAGTTGCAGATATGGTTGTGAAGTTTATGCATTTAGAAAATTTTATATTTAATGCTAAACAAATACAAATACATAAGAGTCTATGTTAAATTAGGGTAGCAACACAATTAGTACTTAATGCCCTAAGCTTAGTTAAGCTTCCCAGTTAAGCTAAGGCTATATGCTGTCTGTTTTTTCCTAAGTTTATTGATAGTTTCAGAATTTCATTTAAAAATTTGAATCACAACTTTGTTCTAGCGTGCAGTGCTGTCATTGTTACCTAAATAGCAATACAGTTCATTCAGTAAAAACACATTTGCATGTAAAAATAAATCAGGAGTACAATGTTGAATACACACCATATTGTCAAGAGTATTTGCTGATCTTTTCAAACATTTGGATTTAGGAGTTAGCATAGCTTTTATAGCCAAATGTGGGTTCACAAAATGCCTGCTTCTGCAGGCATTTTGTGAATGAGTTGGGTCACTCTTAGGTGCTCACTGAATTCCAGCTGATTGGATGACACCTGTGCAGCATTCCCACTCCTGAAATGTCGTTGCTGCCAGGAATTTCACAATCAACTCTTATGGGTCTTTTCCATAAGGGTACCATGCAAGTGCGCCACGCCTACTTCGTCTATTTGTTTTTCAGGGTTTTCCATTAGTAACGGTTATGTGGGTTAGGGTTTTTTAGGACCTTCTTGATTAGGGTTTGAAGTGAGACAAGTCACGCTGAAAATCTGACGTCAGAAGACTGTCGGTCATTGAATGGGTACAGGGTGGTGTCACTGGTTGCATTACTAGAGCAACTTCTTACAATAATCAGCTTTTTCGTGAAATTCATTTGCCTTGAAATAATCTGTTCCCCTGCAGTCAGGAGCGATTTTGACAGAGTTTTGTATTTTATGCTGAAAGAAACATAGCCTTTTCCAACTTGGGTAATTTTCACTTAAACAATAGTTTAACGTGACAGATAACAAAAACTGTGTATTGAAGCTCATTGTGTTTATTGTATTATCAGATCTATAAAAGGCTGGAAGCTCGGTCAGCTAAACATGAAAAATAAAGCTTCCTCAAAAAAAAAAAAAATCAGTTTTCTCTCCTATTCTTGTTAAACGTGTTTCTAATGTAAAATATACCACATTGTTGCTTAAACGAAAGAGATTTCTGGTATAGTGTCTTCAAATCTCAGAAGGCACTACCAGAAATCACATTTCAGAGTGAGGAAATCAGGCTGAAATATTATGTTACCCCAGGTGACTTTAGTGAGGAAAGAGTGTCTCGATCATGAGTTGTTTGCCTATGGTTTTCATTTGGGTTTATGGTTTTCACTGTTTTTCCTCATTAAGTTCTACAGGTCCTACAGGAGTTTCCCTTTTTTTTAGATTATCAGTTTCCTAGTTATTCTGTTTCCAATATACAATATATAAACAGATATTTCTGTTTAGTCATTATTGTGTTTTGGTTTTTATCTGTTAGATTACTCTGTTTCCACTATTTCAGCAGCACAAACTCCTCCACACAGTTGTGAAGCTGACTCCAAAACATATGTCAAACACTGCTGTACTTGGAACTGGAACTATTAGCTAGCTTCCAGAGTGCAATGGCCCCTCTCTTCCTTAACGGCACCCCTTCCCCGAAAGTCGTATCTTGCAGCTCCAGAGCTGGAAGCAGTTTGGTGCCCTGGAGGCTTAGCATTTCTTCAGACATCCAGAAGTTCTGTAACCACTGCAACAACCTCCCACCACTGGGAGGCTCTGTTAAACGCCCAGACTGAAGGTCTGCTGGAATACAGTTGCGACAGTACAGCCCTCTGAAACACACACACAGCATACATGTTACAATAACTAATGTCTTCAACCATTAAATCTTTGCACATTGGGCTTATTGTTTATTACTCTTACACGTCGTCTAGCTAGAGCCCATTGGTTTGATCCCCCTCTGTAGATTCTCCCTAGGGCTGAGTGAAATGGCTTAAAAATAAACCCTCTGATTTTTATTATACATGATACGATTAAACAATGTTGCCCCTCCTTTTCATTTCACAAAAAGAAATGAAAGATATGTATTTTAAAAACTTGCTTTTATTTCAAGCATTTCATCTGGGAGTTGACCTGAATTCAAAGCGCAACTAAATATAAGCTATGAAACATGCATGTAAAACAAGATGGTGGACACTGCCACTGTAAACAATGAAGCTATAACAAAAGGTTTGCCGCTAGTGGTATTAAACAACGAGCTAACAACAGGCTTTAATTCACTTGTGTAACTTCAAACTAACTTAAAAAAAAAGTAAACGAATAAAAGGAAGCGTCTCATCTTATTGGTAAAAAGAAAAATCCTCTTTGCAACATTTTGACGATACATATTCCCAAACATACCGGCAATTTAAGAAGCCGATAGCATGCAACACAGCTGAGCGTGCGCGAGTGGTGTTAAAGCACACTTCCTCTATCCTCTAAAACCTACTCCTCGGTAGGTTTTAACGGAATGCAATGCTCTATGGAGTCTTAATTGGCATTTTAGCCAATCATCATCATGGTAGAGGAAATCTTGGTGATCCCTGAAAACACGATCCCTCCTAATGCATTTGAAAGGTCGTCAAGGAGTGCCACATTACGCATGGATGCCACCACTGTGTTACAAATTAGTACAGTGATCAGTGATATCCTCACACCTTGTCTGAATGTAAGTATTAATCTGTGGTACATAACACCCGAGAGATCATCAGGGAGAGCGATGTGATGGTAGAAAACCCTGTTAAACTGTTGTTTGGACATCAATTTAAGATTTAAGTTGGCTTATGGGCGTTTTTTTTTTAATAATTTGAAAGGTTCTTATGCATAGTTATGGCTCGGCAGCACAAGCATTAACACTTATGTAGTCTATCTGTTATTAAAATCTGATATGGCGTGAAATAGAACGTCTAAGAGGAACCATAATGCAGTGTGGCTGCAATTCACCGCACTGCGTCGCCAATTTCCCCACGTCTTTAAAATGAGCGTACGCATGGGTGAGAGTTGCCGGGAGAACCGAACGTTTGGCCGTCAAGTTTTGTTCGAATAGAGCACAACAGTGGGGAAAAAAGTGATGTACGCAAGATTCAGGCCACGTTTTTTGTGCAAGCTTTATAAATAAGGCTTTTGACTTGGAAGAATGACCAAAATCAGACAAATTTGAGGTGTTAGTATGAAAATAAAACCAAAAAGCAAAATACCATTTAATGATGTCTTTGTTTTTTTTTTTTGTTTTTTTTTTACCACATATCAGAATCTGGGATATTGAACGGGCATTTCGTCAGAAAAAAAAAAAAAAACACCTTCCAAATAAGGTCACCGAAATAACAGGGTGAGAAGGCTAGGATTAGACTGTGAAGATATTTCACAAGCATCCCAAGAGAAAGGGCTGCTCTATTGTCTTTCGCCTGACAGCGGTTTTAATCATAGTGGCAATTTTACAACACCCTATAAACTGGAGCAACCAGGCCTCATTGTTAACCTCCAATTTCTTTCAGGGCTGTAAATATGGCCGCCTCGCATTGCTCTGGCCTTGCTGATAGTTTATGGGAGGATGCACTGAATGTGTTGATGGCAACGGGAGTCTTCCCTTGGAAATAATGAGGAGCATGGAGCATGAAGTGACTAGTAAACAGACATCTGTTTGCTCGTCAAGCACACTAAACAGCGGCGCACAAGCCATGGCCTGATGATTGAGAGCTTTCTGCCATAGTGGAGTGTTGAGCTTCCTCGCTTAATCTGTGAATGGAACCACTGAGATTAGTAACGCAACATAATTCCTTGGCTTCACATTTAGATCTGAGCCGTGACATATCACAACTTTTTCCAGGTAGCCCTAACATTTTGCTTTTCGAATATTTTCAGCAGCTGAAAGTGACACTTGATAGGCGATTCATGGTGACTCAACGACTTTAACATTTGATCAAGTTTTCTCCTGCAAGCTGATTGGTTCTGCAGCTAGTCAAGGGGAAATTGGTCTCATATGAGGCATTCGGGACACCAGATTAAGTGTCCTCTGCCTGCTTGCCTGAACTTGTGTTACATTTATCCTCTTCCTTTTTCTTTTTCCAGGGGTGCCTCAACCACTTTTCAAAAAAAATAATTAAGAAAGGACTTCATTATTAGCTATTAGCTATTCTATCATCTTAACAAAGGGAGCTGACAGTCTTCACAAAATTGGTTAAAGTTAAGGTTTAAGTTTTTAAAATCCATAGATAAATCTGTTCTGCAGTGACACAGCACATGAAACAATTATGCACAGTGTCACATTTAAACATAACATGCAAATGATTAAAAAATCCAAAACATTATCAATAGATATGTAAGTAAGATGAAAGAAAACACACAAACTAAAAGGCTATATCTGCAAATGGTAAAAGTAGTTTATCAAAATGCCTCCTTCCTTCCTTTTTACATTACTTGGGTAAAAAACGATGCTGGGTTCATTTGAGTTGAATAGAATATTTAACTATATGATTTCAGGGGGTTTCTTTCTTTTAGAGAAACCTCATCAAACAATTCAACTGAGGGAAAAAGACAAAACTGAATCAATACATACATTATAAAACATGGTCTGTAACCTTAGTTTAATGTGAAAGTGTGAAAAACAGGTTTGAAAATACTTTTGTTGATTACCTTATTTTTACATACTCCTTCACAGCCCATTTCCTAATCCAGCTTAATGCATTGATGGGCTGGCAGCTACTGTATCCGCTGTCTAGATGACAGAATGTAGTTATTGGTGTCCTGCAAAACATAGAGTTTGATGCTGTGGTAAAAATATGATTTAAAATCTAGTGTGTAAAGACAACCACACTCCGTCCGCCAGTATATCACCTCATACTAGCGGCAGTGACACTGACCCTGGTCAAATACAGAATGGCTGAAAAACAGTTTAATAATAATAATAATAATAATACTTTTTAAGTAGGAAAACATGTCATGTATGGCCTCCACTTAAAAAAACATTCCTGTGTTTGTGGTTGTGTAATTGGTTGTGTAACCCTTTATTTAGTGCACCTCTTGATAATTTCATTAACACCAAAACAGCCCAAACTGATTAACAACTCGCTCTACCAGTGAACTGACCAGATCAATACTCCAGAAGTTTAACTGACTTGATATTATACTTTGATTTAAAAGTTTTCCCTTAATTTTTTGATGAGCTTTTTCAAATATATACATATGCATATATTTATATATGTGTGTGTGTGTAATATGTATCCATCCATTTTCTATACCCGCTGATCAGTTCAGGGTTATCGGTTATATTATCCGGTTATATTATCCGGTTATATTATCGGTTCGGAGGTTGGTGCCATCTTCACCCATTGGTCATCTCCAGTGACCAATGGGTGAGAGGCAGGGGGGGGACCCTGGACTGGTCGTCAGTCTATCTCAGGTTAACACAGAGACACACAGGACAAGCAACCATGCTGACAATTAGATTTGGACAGATGTTTTTGTTATTCAGCTGCATATTACATTTAAGATAAAATAAGATAACAACTTTACTGTCCATAAAAACTGAAATTTGGTTTACATAATCCTCCAGATGCCTCCCATACAACAATACATGTAAAACATCATAAACAAACCAAAACTTGATCTGTACTTTTACCAAGATTTCATTGCAAGGCTCGAAAGACAAAGAGGTAAAAGAGAAGAATAATAAGTGTTTGTCAGGAATGTAGCTGCAAACCAAGTACGACATTCTACGTGTACAAATAAAGTTACATGAAAGAACATATGTGTAAGATTTGTGTGATTGCACGATAATCTACATCCTTCTGTAAGGTGACTGCTATCTATCTTTTATGACTGGAACATAGATGCTTAGGACTATTTGCACACTTTTAGCTTCTCAGGAAGTTTTGTCTATGCATTCAACTATTTGAACATTATGCCTTGTTGCGTTTCTGTGTTATGTGTGAATCTGTGTGAACTCTGAGCATGTGTCTCACAAAAAATTCCTTATAGCTACATAATGACAAAGAAGAATCTTTATTCTTGACATGAATATTACAAGTTTATGTAGCAGCAGGATGCATTGCAACAATGACTACTCTGCACCACATGATGGTACATAAATGAAACAGAAACTTGTAAAAATGCACACTTACACCTAAGGACAATTTAGAAACCAATTAACCTAACAGTCATGTTTTTGGACTGTAGGAGGAAGTCAGAGTACCCGGCTTCCTCCTACAGTTTTTTTGTTTGTTTTTTTTTACTTTATGTACAAGATTTCTACATTCAATCATAATAATGAAATGTTACATATACATGCTGTGATTTATTTAAAACTTTGGAACACACTAGTCTTCAAGCAGCATTGCACATTCTTTTGATGATATATTTATTGAGTTTACAGCAGTTGACTTCAAATAAGTTTGTTTCCAGCCCTAAGCTGTTAATAACTGGCTACAGCTCCACCCACAGTGAATCCTTGCCTGTTTTTCTTTGAGCTTGCGGGTGTTGACAGTTCAGTTATAGCTGGCTATTTAAGGACTCAGTCCAGAATTACGGTATTTTTTTCCTCGGGGTGTTACAGGGCTTTCACTCTTTGTCACCATCACCTCTCGGGCATTTTTTTTTTCCAGCCAAGTGTTGGTTCACAAAGGAAGCAGAGCAAAGCCGTGGGCCTCGAAATAAACTCCGAGGCAGGGTTCCAGCGGCCAGGTGTGCACTGTGCTGTTCACAATGAGATGCCATCACGGTGGAAGCTTGTTACTTTAGATCAACGGTGTTTTATGGCTGTGCTGTAAAAAAAATCATAGGAGGAGACATGCTTTAGGGCTGCCGTTTAGCTCGATTGTTTTAGCACCGACTCATTCCTGTGAGTCCCGACCACCTTCTGAGCTTCATGTCATTCTTCTCTCTATACCTGCTCTTTCTGTCTGTTAATGTCATATAAAGGCCATTGGTTCCTAAAAATATTATTAAAATTCCATTAAAACAAAATTATTGTCGAGTAGAATTTGCTATATTAATATATTATTTTGCTATATTTTAATCATGTAAAGCACTTTGCATTGTCCCTGTACTGAATTGTGCTATATAAATAAATTTGCCTTGCCTTACCTTGCCTTGCCTTGCCTAGAATATTCACATTTTATATTTGTTTTAGCATTTTTATTTTTCAAACAATTTTTACTCTTCACATCCCTCATAGAGAAGAAGAATTGATGCTGGATGAGTCTTCATTTTTGAAACAATGGAATTTTTCTCTTTCATTTCTGGCCAGCAGAATAGTTACAGGCTGAGGTCAAGTTATGCACGACCTCAGCCTGTAAGGTGATTACAGAAGGTCTTCATAAATGACATGGGCCTGGATCTAAAACTATGTCATGATATATAATCCCCAACCTTCCTCTCTTTGGGGCACTATGTAGCGGGTAGTTGATGTTAGAGGAATCACAGCTTTTAAAAACCTATATATCAGTAACAGGCAAACAACCTCAGTTTGGTCACTCCTAGTCTGACTATAACTGAGCTAAAAAAAACACAATCTGAATTATTAAAGGAATTTTAATTTTGTATTTTTTTTATATAGCGCTAATTCACAACACATGTCATCTCAAGGCACTTTACAAAGTCAAATTCAATCAAATCATCCAGACAGATCGGTCAAAAAGTTTCTTATCTAAGGAAACCCAGCAGATTGCATCAAAGTCTTGACAAGCAGCATTCACTCCTCCTGAAAGAGCGTAGAGCCGCAGGAACAGTCATCTGCATTGTCCATGGATTTGCAGCAATCCCTCATACTGAGCATGCATGAAGCGACAGTGGAGAGGAAAACTCCCCTTTAACAGGGAGGAAAGCCTTCAGCAGAACCAGGCCCAGTGTGAACGACCATCTGCCTCGACCGACTGGGTGATAGAGACGACAGAGCAGAGACACAAAAAGCACAGACGCACACATTGATCCAGGAATAATGGTAATGGCAGATGGTGTCATAGCTAATAGAACACCATGTTAATTGAATAAAACTAGTTAGTAGTTCTTTGTCTCACAGTGGAAAGTTGAAACTGAAATTCAACTAAAATTACTCAGGTTTTCCCAATTAATGAAAAATTCTCACCATTGTTTTAATATTACATTTAGTGGAAAAAAAAGGTTCAGTAGCAGGTGATATTCTTCTTTTGGAAGAATATCACCTGCTACTATCAGTATAATCCTATCTCTAATCATGTCTATTGATCAAATTTGGTATGGCAATGTCACTGCATTATGATAATGACAGTATGACCTAACAATATGTCAAGATATTTGAAATCCATTGTTAGTCCCTAGATTATTGCCCAGCCTTATAAAGCAGTGGCAAACTCTGACTCAGGCTCTGACATTACTTCCAACAGTAGGATTAAAAACAACAGACCTGTCTTCACACATAATCCAATAACGGTTTGATTTTCAGAGTACCAAGGACGGTTTTGTTGGACAATGACGTGGGGGCGAGTCAGTGTGATACAGGCTTGTAGTCTGACAATGTGTGTGAGTTTGCCAGGTGAAATGAGCAATGTTGTGCCTGCTTCTGTTTCACAATGGGAAACGAAAATCCTGCACACCTCCCTTTTTCCCCTGCTCCATTTAGACACAATGGCCTGATTAACGACAGAGAAGAGGAGGAGATGCTGGAATTCAGTTCACAGGAATACCAAAGCCTCCTCTGGCGCTCGTCTTTCACGCCAAATCCCCTTCCGTTTAGGAATATTGGTTGACGAGAGACAGATAAGAAAGCGGTCCCTTGAATGGATGGATGGATGGATGGATGGATGGATGGAAGTACCAGTATTTTTAATAAAAATCACAATGTAGGCATGTTATATTTCCTTGGGTCTTGAGAAGAGCTGGGGGTGCTTCATTTGCATTCCTTGCTTGAATCACATTCAAGGTCTTTCAATGTGATTGAAACACCAAACTCTGGTGTTTTCCAGAGTTTGTGCAAATGCCATATATCTCAAATGTTGGAGGGGATTTTTTGTTGTGCTTAATTTCTTCAGTGTTTTCTCACTGAAAGTGTTTAACTAATGTCCTTATAGTTTAATGAGAGTGGTTTCAAACATCAAGTGTAATGGGAGCACAGAGCTGCAGAATGTCAAAAGAATTTTTTTTCAATATCAGTTTCATATACTGATGTGAGTATGTGCAGCATTGTGTTGTCTGTTTCAGTAAAGCAGTCTATGGGTCTTATTTCCTATCGACCCTTGTTGCTCTCCCGCTTATGAGGCAGAAGCCAAGCACTTGGCGCCAGTTGATTGATTTCTCTGGATATTTGATTGATTCAGCAACACTGATCATCTTGGTGACCTCTTCACAGCAATGATTTTAGTTCCACTGTCAGCACTGCCTTGTCATCTCCTTTTCTACATCCCTATGAGTTATATGTTTGGGTTATCAGTCACAGGGGCTCACTCCATGATCAGATCAGAGTCCAGTTCTTCCTCATCAGGGAATTACTGAATAACCTAAAATCCTTGTCTCTCCTGGAGCAGGGTCTCTTAATAAATAAATAAATAAATAAACATGTAATGTTCTCATGCTAAATGTTTTATTTGGCCTTTTGCATACTCCACCTGAAGTCTTTCCTGCTTTCGGCTCCACCTTAACTACACATCATGGACATTCTGTGTGATAGATCTACACAAAGTACTTCATGATTATACTGAATAAGGAAAAGAAAACCAGATTTTTTAGATTATATAGTTGAGACATATTTTATTGTAACCTGCTTATTTGTGTCCAGGGCTTTTTACTTAGCCAATCCTAAATAAAATCCAGTCCCACTGATTGCCTTCAGAGCTCACCTGATTAGTAAACAAAATGCACATGTATGTAATCTAATCTAATCTATTCTTTGGTACATCATAATTTGAGTTTATATCCATTGACGATTTTGATCTCACTATTGAATAAAATCATATGCATTCAAGAATCACAAAAGATTCCTTTTCCTGTTTTTTTGAATGCCATGAGGCACACAGGCAGGGAACCTGATCTTCAAGCCAGACACGGTGTTGAGTTTAAAAGATGTATTAGAATGTGATCAGGAGGAATTAGAGGTTCTCTGCAGGAGCAAGCAGGAGGCAAGGCAGAGGAGAGCGCAGTCTTATTCAGAGCCAACGTAATTTGAGTGTCAAAAAGGCATCTGCCTCAACTTCGAGTGTTGTGCAGCGCTTCAGCAAAGTGTGAACAGACTGGTCTGACACGTGTTGGGAGGTTAAAGGTTTTGTTAACTTACTCAAGATCCTCGCTAATCCTCTTCCAGGCAAGGTCCTTTACTGTCTCTGTACTGATGGCTCGACTGATCATAGATAATAGGAGGAAAATCTTCCACTACGTCACTCAGTGGGGTCTCTCTGATTGGTTGACGCTCTGCGCCCAGCTGCAAAAGTTCAGATTTTCCGACTCCAGCATTTGCCGCTTTGTAAACTCAAATGCTGGAAAGCTCAAAAGGCGCTGCACCCAACGGGGGACCCGCTTCAGGACCTCTCGATGTTCCTAGAGGCAAATCCCGAGGCTTGGCAAGGCTTGTGGTCATTGTAACAGTCCAGATTGCGGTCCAGAAAACTGAAGCTCAGTTAGATGTCCGACAAGGGCTTGGCAAGGCAGAAAGAACCATAAATTGTCCTCATGGTTAAAACATGGAAAACAGGCATGTAGAATACTAGTTGAAAGCTTTCAATAATCTGGCACTGTCTTGCTGTCCTTGCTGAGGAGTATTTTATAAAGAGCAGGAAACAAGTGTTTGGAAGAGTGGCAGGATGAAGACAGCAGACAGGCCAGATCATAACAATATCCTTTTACATTTGCCTTTAAAGCCGGACCCAATGTTCTTGGACTGGGTTCAGTTCACCATTGAAATTTACATTTTTCAGAATTTTGTGATTTGAAGCTACCATATAGGCTGTGATTTTACAGGCATTTAATCTAGTATAATCCAGTCCAGGTTTCTGAATATTATAGATTTTAACTACACTACATTTGCCCAGATGCCAAAAGAATAGTGAAGTGGCTATTCACCACATTGTCGGATCTGATCCGAACCCATCGGCACTATTGTTTAATGATTTGTGGGGAAAAAAGAGAATAAACCTACCTAGATGAATGCTTTGTGTTCCATAATGTCAAAAGATTCAGATGTGTAGAAAATGAAATGTGGAGATGTTTGAAATTTGATGACAAATATATCGTAGGAAGCCTTGGTTTTCTAACCATTCTAAACATACTACAAAATCCACAGTGTGTTTCCTGAAAATGTCCAAGATGAACATTATAATCACCTCCTTCACAGTCCTCCAAACACCACATGATCATACTGTATATCCACAACATTGGTGCAGGTAAAACAGGTCTTTTTTGAAAATTACTTGTTTTTCTTTTACTTTGTGTGAGGAGAATGTGTAAAAATCCCCCAGGGATGATGTAAAAGATTCCTGCCAAAGGTACCGACCATGCGGGGAGCCAAAACCTTTTCATCAGGCTTGTTTCCAAACGTCCACTCTATATATCCGCTTCCTCCTGTTTAGAGATTCAGCGGGCTTGGGAGCAATCCCAGCAGACGTTTGGCAAGAAGCGTGCATTTACAAGGGCCCCAGTTTGTCCCACAGCTACAACAATATGAGGAAAAGCTCAGTCTCATTTAAACCCAGAGCAAATTTTGAAATTTTATCCATTCAGGATTGCACAATCTGTACTCAGTTTATCATAATTAGAGGAAATATAAAAGGATGATTACCACTCTTATAAGCAATTGTTATTTCTCACCGTTAGAACATGGGAATAAAATTGTTGTGGAAGATTTTGCAGAAGGTCTTTTGAAAAATAATCACATTCACTGTGGAAAAAAAAAGACAAACATGCCTCTTTAATCCCAGGTTCTAAACGTCTACAGGTTTATTTCACTGTGCAAATGCTGTCCCGTTTTGAATCGAACAACTAAGTAGCATAAATGCAGTACTTCTCTGTGCATTGCTAAAGCTGCTGAAATATCGTTTGATCTCAATTTGTGTCTCTGCAAAAGTTTTCTTAACTAACCATCCAATGATCTGCATAATCTCTCTTTATGCTGAAAGGTGGATTTTCCACTACGTTCACCTGTCATCATTTAAAAAAAGCCTATAAATTAAATTGTGAGACCTTATTATCTTTCTGATTATAACCTGTTCCGTTACAGATCACGTACCTCCAATTGCCCAAATTCTCAGTGTGAGCTTGACCTTTAAAAGCTGTTGTAAGATACTTAATGATAGCAACACATTTAAGAGCTTTTTTTAGGCATGTCACACACCGGATAATATATTGCACCTTTTGTGCTGCAGTGATAAGCTACATTAAGATTAAATATTGACTGTAAAAGAGCTGAGATAAAGAAAAGAAGGTAATTATTCTTCTTGTCCTGGGTTAATAGCTTAAATAGGCCAACCGAACAGTCTATAAATCTGCTGACTCTGGTGGGAAGTTTTGCTCTGTTATTGTCAGGATATCAATTTCTCTGAATGTGTGCTGGATTTATTCTGTCATTAAATAACCGACCGCTTGGATTTTTCTCAGTTGGGCAAGTAGAAGTTTACAGGTATATTGACAAGCGAGTCGATGCTGCTGGCTGGGAGGAATGGTTGCATCCAAAAGGGCTATTTTGGACTCTTGCGAGATGGCACATGGCGGCAGAAAACCAATTCCTATTGGCTTTTTCAATTTGCTCCAATTCAGAGAGGAGCAACACAGTGTTAATTGCAACTGCTGAATCAATTGTTTTGATTCAGTAAGAGTCGGCCATGTCTCTATTGCACACTTGTTGATACTGTAAAATCAGATTCCTTTTTCTGCCATTATAGAGGATGAAAATATTTGTATCTTAGACAGAAAATGTTGTGCAGACTTAGCAAGAGCAAACTCCAACATCAGTTCACTCAAAATAATTAACTATTTTTAATTTTCACTGAATTTACTTCTCCATAAATGTTAAATTGTACTGTAGATAGATGGACATGCTTATTGTTTAGTGAAAATAAGTATTAATTGTGTGTGTGTGTGTGTGTGTGTGTGTATGTTTATATATATTTCAACATAAACTTTAAAGATGTATGATTAAACCATGAGCCTTCAGTTTCTTATTCATAAATTATAAGCAAAAACTTGCATCTTTAAAATTGGGGTAATCTGTATCTATTTGTATGTAAAAGCCTGACCACATTGCATGCTTGTAGTAGACACCTAGATCCCAATATGGAGGGGGTATTTTCTTTTACTTTTTTATTTATGTGTTAAAATGATTTGCATGGCAGTGTTTAGAGTCAATACAATTTCTTTGGAGCACACATTTAACATGTTAACCTGTTGCTATTCATCTAGCAAAGATTCCCTCTTGGGAAAAGAGAAAACCTTTTGTTTATGACAGCTGACCTACGCCTATTAGTTTTGACGGCACAGCTTTTTTCTTCTGCAAAACCAGTTAAGTGAATGCACTTAGGCAAATCTGTTCACACATCAGATGATTCTGTTTTTTTTCACCAGAAGGCTGAAATTTGACTACAGGTATAAACTAAACGCAGCACTACTCTAAGGGTTTTTCTATTCTATTATTTCTGGTCATTTCTACCCTTTTCCCATTTCTCTATTGTTATCTTCTCTCACCAAGGGATCAACAGTTAAAGCATTCAGTTTTTCCCCCCACAATTTGACATAAACTTATTGCCTCCTTTGTTTGATGATGAAAATTATCTGTGTTTAAGATGTATAGAAACATGCAGGTGTCACACACAGGTGAAAATGTATGATCAGGCCGTATTAGGCAGTTTTATTGGTTCCATATTAATTACTTTTTTCACATCTCTGTGTTTTAGCGCCTGAGGCTTTGGTGCAGAAGGCCCCACTCACGGGGTCAATAATATTCATCAGAACATTACATATATTTGTAATTAAAGCAACCATAGACAGACTGAAGAGGTTTATCTGAGCATTTTTTAGGCATTAGGAAAAAAATGCTGCTTGAATAAAAAGCAAGTAGATTGCTGGTTTGTTAATTTTGAATCTAAACATTGAAGAAGAGACAGACAAGGTTTGAAAATGTAGCTCTGATACTTTTCACATCATTTGTTTCACATTTAGCAGCCTGTATAGTGGAGTCTTAAGTTGTACGAGACACAATGAAAATAAAAAGGCATTTTGAACATTGTTTTTGGATCAGTCGTTTTTTTACTTAATAGCCTTTTAATCACAAATATGCTTTAATCTGAACTGACCCATTAGAGCCCTGGCTGTGCGTTTTGGGTCTTTGTCCTGTTGGGAGGTTAACTTTCACCCCAGGCTTAAGCCTTTTGCTGCCCTGTATATTCTTTTTCCTTTCAGGAATACCCAATTAATCTTTCCAGCATGCCCACAGCATGATACTGCCTCCACTGTGTTCCAATGTGAATATGATGTATTGGGGATCATGTGCAGCGTTAGTTTTCAGTGACACTTTTAGTGTTTTACATGCAGACCAAAGGTTTAAATATTCTCTGATCTGACTAAAGCACATTCTCCCTCATGTTTGCTGTATCCCCAACATGAGTTGTAGCAACCTGCAAACTGGACTTCTTATAGCTTTCTTTCAAATATGGATTTATTCT